>NC_046384.1:22213830-22423410 GCF_011125445.2 Fundulus heteroclitus
TTCTGGGTCGTAATTAGGTAATTATCTTATCATTTATTGATGTTAAGGAAGTGTTGAAATTTGGCCCTTTAAGAAGCTTTTATGACACAGAAAGTACTTAAAATACTCCTAGATGTCATCAGCATGATGTAAGTTGACGTTTCATCAAAACAGAGTTCCCTGAGGAGCCCAGACTTTCTGAGCAGTCAGTGCAGAGAGCAGTCTTTGATTGGTTAGTTGTTTGTATCTGTGTCTCGTCTGTTTTTAGTCAGTTTTAATTAATGTTTTACTTCAAAGCTTTTGAATGTCTCACTTGATTTGGCAGCAAGTTACTGTACATGAATGTCAATGAATGAAAAAAACATGACAAATGTCATTTTCCTTAGAGTCAACGCTTCACATCTGTGCTGCACTCTAAAAAAAGCAACTTTAGACAAAGCGGACTTCAGCGTGGCTCAAACCACACTTCATCCTTTGTTTGAAGCTACTTCTTTAAACCTTGTCTACTAACGTCCAGCAATTGCTGATATCTCCTCCATTTGATGTTTCTCCACTGGTCCTGAAGGCCCACAATGCATTGCACATGCATTATCTTAGCTCATTGCTTGTCTGGAAAAGGGGTTTAGTGTCAGTTCAGGCTAACAGCATGCTCACCGTACCTCTGGGAAATATTCTGTGAGAACAACACTACACCTACAGCCACGCATGGTGGTGGTAGGGTGATGGTCTGGGCTGCTCCACAACAGACAGACGTCTCACAATCAGAAGGTTGTGGGTTGAATTCCAGCCTCCGTCTTTCACGTCAGTGTACCCCTGGGCAATCTGTGTATGAATGTTTACACATTAATTACAGTGATTTGTTGAATGTGTACAGAGCTTTGAGTGGTTGGTACAGTAGCTATGCTAAATAAATTCAGTCCCTTTACCATTTATCACTTTCTGCTCTATAGCAGAAAAACATGAAAGTTAATGTTGTCCATCACTGTGGGCCCTCATGCTGAAGATCTTTCAGTCATTCAAGGTTAGTGATCTAAAGGGCGCCATCAAGTCCACCTCTGAAAAAAAAAGGTTTTGGAGCAGACTAATCCAATTCTGAAATTAAATCTGATTGAGATGCTGTGGCAAGGCAAGGCAAATTTATTAATAAAGCACATTTCAGTACAGAGACAATGCAAAGTGCTTTACATGATTAAAATATAGGAAAAGAAAAAAAAACAGAATAAAAGCAATTAGGAATAAAATGTAGAAACAAAATAGAACATGGAGAATAGAAACTAAAAGCAAACATTAAAAACAGTTGGACTACAAACTTAAACTAATGATGTTTCAGTAAAACAGTTTAACAAATGTGTTTTAATCCTGATTTAAAGAAACTCAGGCTTTCAGCATTTTTACAGTTTTCTGGGAGTTTGTTCCAGATCAGTGGAGCACAGAAACTAAATGCTGCTTCTCCGTGAAAAAGAGGTTGTTAATGATGGAAAACCCTTCAGTGGCGCTGAATTAGAACAACTCTGCAGAACAAGGACAGACTTATTATCAGTTATCAGCGACACTTAATGGCATTTGCAGCTGTAGAAGGCCACAGGCAGTTCAGGTTTAGGGGTAATTACTTTTTCACACAGGCCAGGTTGGTTTGGATAGATTCTGTTCCCCCTTAATAAATGAAAACATAACAGAAAAGCACAACACAGTGATGCTCAGGCCAGTCTGTGCTGGTTCGCTCTGTCCAGCATTAATTTTGCTCAGCACGTTATCTGAGGATAATCTGCAGCTGCCCTTCAACCAGAGCAGCAGCTTCCTCAGCCATCATCAGCTTCTGGAGCTGATGATGGCTGAGGAAGCCTGGGTGGAAAATCAGCAGCTCAGTGTTTCCTCAATTACCATGCTCAGACTGTAGCCCACACAGCAGGAGTTAGGTGTCAGTTTTGACAGAGTCTGGAGACCTCCTCTCAGTTGTTAAGAGAGGACCGCTTGCATATTGTTGATATAACCTTTCATTTTGAAATGTCAGAAGCTCACTTGGCTCACAGGGCACAGAAGCTGGGTTTCTGTCTGACAACATTTAAATAGCTGCCACGGTTCTCTCCTGCTTCTCACCCCAGCGTGCTTCATGGACTGCAGCTGAAGATGGACTGGAGGCCTTTTACGATCACAAGTGTCACTCTGTCTGCGTTCTCTGGACGGGCCGGTGAAAAATGAGCTGCTGCTTATCTTGTGCCGCCTGTTCCGTCCGCCTGGCTCCGTTCTCCGTTCTCCTCACCAGGAAGATGCACTTCCTTCCAGTGCATGCATCACTGTGATGGTAGGCGCATTCATCATGGCCATCACATCTGCCCACAGCCGTACGGGCAAAGCAACAAATCCTTACTGATTTTCTCCCCCCGTGGTGCAGCACTGCAAACAATAACTGCTAAATAATCAGATTATACACCATAACCTCAGGCTTTATCTTGCTAACTGTTACTAAGTGCTTCTAAGTTAGCCGTGTACAGACTTCAAGGACGCATGGACTTTGATGATGGTGGCAGACAATTATTAATCATTATCAGATTATTGTAAAAGAACAGAAAAGATCTCAGCAGGAGGTGTTCAGTCTAATGATGAAAGTGGATGGGTGTACTTCAGACATGCCTGACCTAATTAATCACACCTCCGGCGTGGCAGACAGCAGGTAAACAATCAAACTGACATCAAAGCTATGTTAATGAATTCATTCCAGTCCCAGACATCAGAAAAGGATTTTTTTTAAATGTACAGCAACGTGAAGCTTTCACCATGTCTCATTAAATGTTTCTGTTTTTTACATCTACATCAAGGGATGACCTTTAGTGGCAGGCAGGTTCTCCATGATGAGTGGGTTTACCCACTCATCATGCATTTCCAAAGTACTCCCAGCACCTGAACTTTTCCCCATTCTGTCAGCTTACAACCTCAGCTATCAAGTTATTCGATTAATGCAGTGGCAGAAAAACAGTTTTGCACCAATCAAAATCTGGAGGGGGGGGGGGGGGTTTGCATCTGTATCCATCCTCCTTTACTCTTCTACCCCTGAGTAACGTTTAGTTCAGCCCTGATGCGTCTCTACGTAGGAAACGGTGCAGCTTTGTTTGTAACCTAAGCACCAGAAGTGCCTCTCTCCTGGGTGAGAACTGAACGGCTGTTTCTCAGCTGATCAACGGTTTTTCCTGCAGGCAAACCTGATACTTTCAGTCTCATCAGACAGTTGTTGCAGTCAGAATTTGAGACGAGTTGTACTTTTTGACAAGGATTGAAATATGTGGATGAGATCAGCTGTTTTACCAGCTTGGCCATAATAAAACGGGAGAGACTGATTTAGATCATCCAGCACAGACCAGGAAGTAAAGATGGCGTATGGATATGATGAACATGCTAACAGGCTGAAGAACGAACGAGACCTGGCTCCTGCTGGAGCTGGCAGAATATTTGAGCTGGTTGAGAAGGTTTGTTCTACACAAAGAGCTCAGTCACATGGGGCCATATTTCTTTTTGATAACTCAGCAACAGACACTGAGAGCACACCTTGAGAGGAAATGCTGTTACATTTCCAAAGTTTAATCCCAAAAATACTGAGTTATAGAGGCGTCCACATCAGTTCCAGCTTTCTGACTTAAAAACAAACCCCTTAATGCACAACACTGCTTCTAAGCAAAGATCCCAGGCTTTAAAGATCTGCCTTCATCTCTTCTTCGTGTCTGGTGCAAGATGGAAGCAGCATCAAGTTGTGGCGATGCCTCTCTTCATTGGTGTTGGGTCCAGACCAGGGAGGCAACAAAGAGAGACTTGTTCTTTATCCTCTTTGTCTCCCCATCCATATTTTGCTGTAGAGCTGATTTAACTCCATATTTAACTTTGTGCAATTTCTCCTTCTTGCAAGTAGTCTATTGGTGTTTTTTCTTTTGCATTCACGTTTTGCACATTTGCAGATTTCATGCATGCTCAGTATGAGGGATTGCTGCAAAGCCATCAACAATGCAGACGACTGTCCACTGTGGCTCTACGCTCTTTCAGGAGGAGTGAATGCTGCTTGGAGAGACTTGATGCAACCTGCTGGGTTTCCTTAGAGAGGAAACTTTCTCACCAACCTGGAGGATCTGATGGAGTCTGACTTTGGAAAGAGCCTTGATGATGATGTGTATCATAAATTGGCGCTATATAAATAAAATTGAATTGAACTTTGCCTACAAGCTGAATCCTTGCGGTATTTGTGCGTTTACAAAGAACGGTTTGTGTCCGGACCAATCACGTTGCAGTATTATGGTTCAAGGCAGGACATACCCCTGCAGAGCCCACAGGAGGACACATGTGCTCCTGCACATCTATTTAGTCAGAACCCACAATTTCTTCTTTGAAAGAAGAGCAGCAAGAAATGCCTTGACTAGCTTTGGCTAGTTTGTCATGGTGCCTACTGCTTATATTTTATTTTGATCCCATGATTGGCTAAAACCAACCTTTGGTGCGGGCACTAGGTGTCACTTTTCCCAATCAGCTCAAAAAGTTCTGACTAAATGTCCCTCCATTGATTCTATTCAGTTATCTATAACCTGGATAACTGAGAATTTCCACAGGCTTCTGGCTTGCCAGGTGAAATAATTACAGTTTTCTGTAATATGTGTTAGCTTTATGCCACATGTAATATACAAACAAAAGTACCACCAGCTACGCCACTGTGCAGATCTTGTTGAAAACAATGGGGGCAGTTAGTTTTCACCCAGAGGCATGTTGGGTTTTATAGCTTTTCCTTTAATAAATTAAATAACACTTTGAAAACGTTTTTGTTATTTCCTTGGGTTCATTAAAGTCATTCATCTTTTTTGATGGTCTTAAAAAGACATGATGAGATATGATAGGAAAATAGTAAGAAAAGGGTAATGGCAGATACTTTTTCACTAGTGGAACCTGTGTAACTAGAGAAGAGATGGAGCGTGTAGGTTTGGAAATATAAATCTGTTCTGACAGCTCTTATAGAGCTACATTTTCAACAAGGATACAAGATATTTTTAGCAACGGACCCTAGATTGTGAGGATGGGAGATTATAGCTCATCTACTCTCATTAAACATCTGTACACCACAGGAGGGGTGTCTTCCGGCCGCTCCCTACTCCCACTTCAGCCATGATTGCTTCCCCTTTAAACCCCCATAAACACAGCAGCATGTTTCACTGACGCCAGCAGCACAGGAGTGATGTAGGAGAACAATAAGGCAACCAGGAAATGGTCCAGCATCAGAATAAATGCCTCCCCTCACAATAACCTATACAGGGATAACCTGCTAACTCTAATCACGTCTCCCATTAGTGAGAATCCCCATCTCCCAACGAGATTGCCTATATAAATAACACAACCTGCCAGTTTTTATGGTTTTATGTTCCTGCGTACAATTGAAATGCATAAAATAAATTTTTTATATATCTGTTTAATGCCAGAATAATAAAAGAATCTCTTTTTATGAGATTATTTGACTATTTTCACATTCAGAAATTTACTTACATTTCTTCAGTATTTAGTAAAATTGTCTTTAAACTGTCTGACTTGGGTCCCGTTTATTAGAATTTCGGCCCATTCCTCCCATCAGAACTGAGAAGCCCTCCTCACTCACTCACTCCTTTCCAGCTCCTCCTACCAATCTTCTCTGGTATTTAAATCAGGACTTTGTGATGGAAAACCCAAAACCCAAACTTTGTTGTCTTTTGGCCTCTTTGGAACTACTTTGGTGGTGTGCTGAAGGACATCCTCCATATGAAACATACATTTAGTCCAAACTTTCACATCCTGGCTAATGTCTCGGGGTGTTGCTTCAGAGCTTCCCCGTCATGTTCTTTCTTCATGGTGTGTCTGTCGTTGTGAAGCACACCAGTCCGTCCTGCAGCAAAACACCTCCACAGCAACATGGTATTCTAAGGCTGGCAAGTTTGCTCTTTTTTCCCTGATCAACAAACGCAAGTTTATTTTTGTCAGATCACGGGACATGTCTCCAAGTGTGGTCTTTGCTCCTGTATTTGAGCTTTTTCAGGTTGGAGATGAGTGGCCTCTTTTCAGTCCGTATTGGTGCAGGACTCCAGTGACTGTGGACAAAGACTCTCTCTTACCAGCTCCAGTACCTGCACAAGGCCTTTACGTTTTGTTCTTGTACAGATTATTTGGCCGTTTAACGCATATAAATTGGGTTATTAATCCTAACTGACCCTTATTTTCTTTCAGACACTGAGAAAAGGTTAAATGTGTTAACCTACATGATGAAATGCAATGACTCTCTGCAGATATGTGCTCTTCACTAACTCCAAACAGTCTCCAGAGCTCCACTGTGGGTTTTCCACACCCCCTGGTCAGCATCTGGACCAGGCTGTCTGTGGTCTCCCTCCAGGGCTCCTCTGCCTCCACTGCTGGACTCCTTTGCCTCTGGTTTCCTGGTCATCTTCCACAACTAAACCATCAAAAGACTCCAGCAGGGGACCCTGACGTTCCTTTGATGGATTTGAGGCCTGCCAGAACTCCTCTGGGTCTGAAGTTATGCCTCCTCAGGGGTGCATCCAGGTTGCTGTCCTGAACTCTTTGCTTTTTTGGCACAACACCGGGTCACCCGTCTGAACTGGTGTTTCTGCTTTTCTTCTCTTCTCTTCTGGGCCCTCCTCCCCAGACCACCACCGCCTGCCTGGATTCAGGTTGTTCTTTGTTTATGTCATGCCCTCTCCAAGGCCTCCTCTGCTTGCTAGGTTTGAAAATGTTTTCTTTTCTTTGGTTTATGTCTTTTCAGACGTTTGATGGGGTCTGGTAGCATAAACAATTTCCTTGTTTATGTACCATGGGACTTGTCATATTCAGTTTAGTTTCCTATAGCAAAGGATGGATTTAAGGGCACAATGACATTTGTTGATGCACCCTCAGGGCAAAGTTTGTGTATTTTCTGAAAGCCAACAGTGACACAGGGCAAAGCTGCTGAAAAGTTCATTGTAAGTATAGCCCCCATGAAAACGTGAAGTACATTTGATTAAATAACAGCACTGAATTCCTGTCAAATGACTTTCTGTTTTCATTAGTAAAAATGCTATTTGACATGAAACATCTGCACCTTACGTTTCCCATCAAAATGGGACAGCTGAAATGGGACAGGCTGAAATGGGACGGCTGAAATGGGACAGGCTGAAATGGGACTGCTGAAATGGGACAGGCTGAAATGGGACAGGCTGAAATGGGACGGCTGAAATGGGACAGGCTGAAATGGGACAGGCTGAAATGGGACAGGCTGAAATGGGACGGCTGAAATGAGACAGGCTGAAATGGGACAGGCTGAAATGGGACAGCTGAAATGGGACGGCTGAAATGGGACAGGCTGAAATGGGACAGGCTGAAATGGCCTGTTGGTAGAGTTACCTTTTTCACTAGTCAGCTAATAATGACTCTACATGCAGACAGAAAAGAACCTGATCTTTCTAAAATAAAAGGAGTTTGGATCAGTTTGCTGTGCATGCAATCAAAAAAGAGTGAGACCCAAAGTGTAAAAGGAAATCATTATAAGCTAGGATAAAAATAAATCCGCTACGCACACAGGAAGGGTTCTTAAACACAGGTTAGTCAGATTCTTAACTAAAACCAGAGGCGAACGGCAAACTGAGACCGACCCAGAGGTGTTTGATGATGAAGTTAGCATCAAATGAAATATGGCTGTTAAGTCAGAGTCAGAAGACAAATGCCAGGTGTCAGAGGAAACACAAGTGACTGAACACACAGCGAATGAGGAAAACAAGTGCAAAACAAGATTTTCCACCTCACTCCAAATGAGAGAGAGGAAAAGATGTTAAAAGGACCATTATTCCAAGGCAGACACTGATGATTTAATTTGTGATAACAAATGTTGACTATTGCTATTGTGTAGTATAAAAAGAACATGACTTCATCTAAGGCAGAAAGATGGGCTGAAGCTACTGAAGAAGGGAATAAATCCTTAAAAGAAATCAACTTGTTTATACTGAGCACAATGTCAGAAGAAGGGGGTAGGTGGGTTTTCATAAATAAGCATAATAAAACTGAAACTCTTGCAACGCCAGATATGTAGCAAATGGCTACAGTCAAGTAGCTGGTAGAGATTACACTGAAGCTTTTGCTCCACAGTGAGAATGAACTCAATATGATTTAGAGTTGCGCCAGACGAATATTAAAACAACTTTTTTACATGCTCCTATTGACTGTGTATGTAGGTGTATGTAGAGAAACCTGAAGCTTTTGAAATCAGTCCAGACTTGTCCTTAGCCAGTTCAGGGGTCAGAACGGGCGACTATGACTATTGTCCCTGGTGTCTCTAATTGTGCCAACAGTTGATATGGTTGCAGAAACTTCTACAAAACCTACCTCAGATTTGAGGTATGGCAAATTGATGTTAATTGGGTTAAAGGTTCTTCAAGTCAGAAGTGTTAAAGATAATTTGTAGAGTGACAGACTAAGTGGGGGTGTTGACCACTGTAATAGAAATGCAATGTTCCTATGGAGATATGTGCTCTTCTGTGACATCATCATTGAGTGCTGAATGTGACACGCCCAGTGCCGATCAAAGGGAGGCGACTCAACCCCACCAATGGAGTGCCCCCATTAGTCTCACTGGTAGACGATACGCTGGGCCCTGTCTCTCAGTCTAACTCTGTCTCTCTCATAGACACATCTATTGGTGGAGATTTCACTGCAGCTAACCGGATGTGCACTCTTTCTTCTTCCTGGAGCTAGTCTACCATTCCTCTCTGAGCACAGATCAGTGCCTCTGTGTTCCCTGGGTGTCTATGTCCCAGCTTTCTCAAACCCCAGTCGGGCGAGGCTGGTTCTGCTCGAGGTTTCTTCCCGTTAAAGAGGAGTTTTCCTCCCCACTGCTGCTGCATGCATGCTCAGTGTACAGGAGCCATCGCCACAATGCCAGCAAAAGGCCACTGGGCTACAAGCTCATCCAGGAGGAGTGAATGCTGCAAGTCAACCATGTGATGGAATCTGCTAGGTTCCCCTGGATAAACTTTAACCAACCTGTATGATTTGATTGAATTGACTTTGTTAAGCACCTTGAGATGACGTCTGTTGTGAATAGATGTTACATAATAAATGTAGTTGAATTGAGTAGTGTGCATATTTCATTCTGGTTTTCCTGTCCTTACAATGACAGCACCAACAAAATGTAACTTTCTACTGCCATGATCTGTGGCTGTTTGGGTTTTCATCTTATTATTATTATTATCGCCACATCCAGCTCTTTGCCTCTTGTTCATTATCGTTGTTAGGTTTTACCACATGGGTTGGTTTACCTGTGCCTCCTTTCTTACTTATTTATGTTGTGCATGGTGGCTTGTTCTCTGATGTTGGGCTTTTTCCTTTTATGATTTGTAGGTCTTTTAGCGTCTAGGTTTAGTCTTCCTGTTCACTCACCACTCATCGCTTCATCCTTCCTGGAGGCCGGCATCGTCTGAGCTCCTGCTGCCAACAACTTCATGCTCTCCCTTTATTGATGGCACACTTGAACCTGCCTTTTAGTATTTAACCCTGTTTCTCTGCTAGACGTAGGTGTTGGCCGAGCATTTCACTGGATGTGCTCTCTTTCATCCTCTTGACTTGAAAACTGACCCAGAGCTCATCAGCTAAGCAGTGTCTTCCCCTCCTAGATGAACCCACAGAAGGAGCTAGACCTGCCGTTAGCTTTTCTGCTTTTCACACAGAAAGTACTCCTGGATCAGTGGTTCTGTGTTCTTTTTCCTCGCATGCTCGGACTTCTCCAACGCCTGGCTGGTGATGGCAGCTTGGCTGTTCACACTGAAGCGGGTCTGCTTCTGCAGGAGATGTCTTCCTGTTGGAGGGGACTTCTCTTTTCCACCTTTGCTCCATCCATGCTCAGTATGAGGGATTGCTGCAAAGTCAATAACACAATGCAAGCCACTGGCCCTGCAAACATGCTCATTCATGAATACTGTTTGACCAGTTTGAGTAATAAACTGAACTTGACTGCTTTGTTTGATAACTAACTAACAATTGGAATGGATGTGCTTGACTTGGAGTCTGTCTGTAGGATTTGATTGAATTTACATTTTTATGTAAATTACATATTTGTATGTGATTTACGTGTCTGCAGACAACGTGTAGTAAACTGGCACCATATAAGTAAACTAAATGGTAAACTAAATTTATCGGAGAGCCTGTGATTGTTTGTTTTAAAGGCAGTTATGAGGAAGCTCTAAGACAGCTTACTGCTGTAAATCACTGTAAACTCGTTCCTTTGTTTCGTTATTGTCACCTCTACGCTGCTTCTCGGTGTGCATGCAGCTGATTTCCTTTGAATAACAGAGACATTGTAGGGAGAGCTGACCTTTCGTCGTAGCTGTGTTTGCTTGTTTTTGTAGGAGTAGAAGTACATAATGTGTGGGTGTCATTGGAAGGCATTTTCTCTCTGTGCTTTTCCAGCTCTCTTTTCTTCCGATAGTGTTACTATAATTTTATTTATGGCTGTGTGTGTCTGTGGATACCACTCTTTTCTTCTATTTACCTCTCCACCACATGCAATCCTCTTAACCATATTTTCACAGACACGCTCCCACAGATTAAATTCTCACCTACAGAGACCTTTTAGAGAAGCTGCCTGATGGTTCAGTGAGAATGACAATACTACAAATCTGCCAGTATTTGTAGTGGGAGGAGAACATCTTTCCTCTCCTTTTCTTAAAAATGTTCTTAAATATTTAGGAATATCTGGAGCAGCGGAGCCTTGCAGATGTATTAATGCGCCTCCTAAAGTATTAGGGGAGCGCAGGGCAGCCCTGATCAGAGAAACAGCTGAGAGCCCCATGGTAACTCTGCTGGGGTAGCAGCTGAGCTAATGCTGCCAAAACCTAATGTTCTCCTTCTATAGATAATAAACCGGGCTTTGGCTTCAGAGGTAATTAGGTGTTTGATGAAAAGCAATACGTTTTGTTGGTAACTAGCTTCATTGCAGCAGCATGTGGAGAGAGCAAAAATGTGCAGCAAGTGGACTATTAGCTCAGTTTACTATGGAGGATAACAGAGTGAACATGGCTAATTAAATAAATCACAGCACCAAGGAAAAGCTGGAAAGTATTCAGGTGTAGAACTAGCCTGAACTTTATGTCCTGCTGCATAGATGGCATCTATTATCTGCCTAAATAACCAGCTTTAATGTTGTGTTTTTATAATAATAATGATAACAATAACAACAACAACAACAACAACAACAACAATAATAATAATAATAATAATAATAATAATAATAATAATGATGATAAGGGATTGAAGGATATGAGGGATTGCTGCAAAGCCATGGACAATGCAGACGACTCCCTGCTGCTTGTCGGGACTTTGAAACAATCAACTGGTTCCCTTATATAGGACATTTTTGACCAATCTGTATAATATGATTGATTTTGACTGTAAAGAGCCTCGATATGACATGTTTCATGAATTGCTGCTTTATAAATATGATTGAATTGAATTAATAAAAGTGCTAAAACAGTCTGGCATGTTAACAAAATGATAGCACTTCACTGTAGTCTAACGCAGGACTTCCCAAAATGGGATATATATATATATATATATATATATATATATATATATATATATATATATATATATATATATATATATATAGTTTTCTAATGTCAGTAGTTGAAAGGGGACAAACTTGTCAGCCTTGTGCGTTTCCCTGTCTGTCATTTATATGAGGACGTTCTGTCAGTGGATGAGGGGTATGAAACAAACAGAAGACCGAGATAAGTCCGTGACTGAAAGAAGGAGATCCCGGATACAAGCGGCTGAAATGAGTTTTCTCCGTAGTGTGTCTGGGCTCTCCCTTAGAGATAGGGTGAGGAGCTCAGTCATCCGGGGAGGACTCAGAGTAGAGCCGCTGCTCCTCCACGTCCAGAGGAGCCAGTTGAGGTGGCTCGGGCATCTGGTCAGGATGCCTCCTGGACGCCTCCCTGGTGAGGTGTTCCGGGCACGTCCCACCGGGAGGAGGCCCAGGGGAAGACCCAGGACACGCTGGAGGGACTATGTCTCTCTGCTGGGAACACCTTGGGATTCCTCCTGAGGAGCTGGCCCAAGTGGCCGGGGAGAGGGACGTCTGGGCCTCCCTACTGAAGCTGCTAACCCCGCAACCCGACCCCGGATAAGGAGAAGAGGATGGATGGATGGATGGATGGATGGATGGATGGATGGATGGATGGACGGACGGATGGATAGATGGATGGATGGTGGATGGATGGATGGATGGATGGATGAACAGCAGGCGTCATGACAAACCACCAGAAGGTAAGCTAGTCCAGGTTGTTGCTGTTCTAGTATGAAAGAAGAAATCATGGATTCTTACAAACCAGATGTGAGAGCAGCAGCTATCACGCGTCCTCCTGCGCTGACATGCTTATGTTGCTGTGGACTCACACATGGTTGAAGCCAGAGTGGTACAACATGGATTCTCGTTTGAGAACGCACCAATGCCGCCAGAATCCATCCTGCCGGCATGGTTGACTTACCTTTATACAGGTACAGTTTGCATTTACCACTAACTGTGGAGCTGTGCTTGGTTTATCTCAGCTGTAACTTCAGGTGGACAATTACTCCTAAAACCTTCTGGGCTTCACAGGTTTAAAATTCCTCCGCTTGATGCAGAGACTGACCTCCAAGCCAGAGGGGGCAGGCCACCTTTCTCCAGCCGTGGACAATGTTCCTGTTTTGTTGTTTGAGAGGAAAAAAAGATGTTAGGAAACCAAGATGATAACTAAGTCTGACTCAAAGGCCCTCAAGCTGCTTCGTCTTAGATACCAGTGGAAAGTTTACTCAGGTTTTCTCCTCCTCTGTGTGGGAAGCTCTACAGCTCTGGGTTTATTCAATAAGACAAAATTCATGTATGTAAATGTATCAGAAACTATTACTTAGGGGAAGGAAACCATAGAGACCAACAAACAAGTGATAGAATTGGAAAGGTGTCTTTAATAAACAAAACCTGAAAACAAGAGATTTGCTTACAGTAAAGGAAGAGGGAATAAATAATGTAACAGGTGAAATGAGAGTATTAGCAGAGCAACACAACCTACTGATCCTGACACTTCCCTTTGGCAGTGTGTGTGTGTGTGTGTGTGTGTGTGTGTGTGTGTCTCTGCGTGTGCATGCGTGTTGGCGGGATGATTTGTAAGAGCGAGTGCACTGAGTGGGAGGATGAGGAGGAGAGATGAGGCTGAGAGGCAGGGCTGAGTGAGGTAGCCACGGTTTAGGGAAAACAGAGGAAAACAGAGAGGACCATGTAATGCATGTCAGAGCTCTGCAGTCACACACATCTACTGTACTTAGACAGACACACAGCCGCTCTCACACAAACGCTGAAGCCAACTGCCCACGCAAGTCCAGAGGTGAGAGTTATTCCTCCCACTGTAATTACCTTCTCTCCTCTCTTTCTCTCTTTCTCTCCATCCCTCCGTCTTCCTCACAAACACTGAGAGACTCCTACACACAAAGCACTTTTTACTTTGATTTTTCAAAGTTTTGACCTGATAGTTTCTCTTACCCCCCGCTGATACTTACACATTTAAAAGATGTTGTCTCCTTCTGCAACACATTTTTATTTTTGAAATTAAACAATGTCTGCAAACTTCTTTTGGGAAATATATATTTATAAAGAGCATGCCCAGGCTTCATGCTGTTTTGTTTCTATCTGCTGCCTCCATCATTCACAAACTGCTGCAGATCACATGTAGACTGGGGCCACTTTTCAGTAATCATGAACTGGTTTCCTTTTTCACATAAATTCACATTACATTTGCCATGAGGGTTCACATTACTTAAAACTTTTCCCAAATTTTTCACATTAAAGTCACAAATGTTCATTTTTATTTGGATTTTGGTAGTTAGTTTAGTCTTGTAAAGTAAGGATAAAAAGAAATAAATTAAACCTGATTAGTTTGGTGTGCATTTTTCTTTAAAACCCACTAAGTGAATACTTTGTAGAAGCAGCTTTGGCTGTAGTTACAGCCGTAGGGCTTTGGGGGAAGGTCTCTACTCGTGTTGCACATCTAGAGACTGATGATTTGATCTGGTCAGGCCATAATAAAAACATAAATCCCTTCCCAGCATGAAACCCCTGTCCTCATGTAACTCGTGTGTTCAGGGTTGTTAAAACGATCAATATTTCAATGTATTAGAAAAAGAGTAAATTTTATCCCAAGTTGTATCACAGCTTCATAGAGCAACCCTGCAGACACAAAGACACAAAGTCCCAGCTACACAGCGATGAAAAGCTTTGACAGGACTAGTTTTGCTTTTGAGGCAGATGTCAGTAACGAGATCGTTAAGGACCTAAATGCAAAGAGCATTACAGCAGTGGAGCCTGGAGCTGATAAAATCAGGAAGGGCCTTCTCCAGGTCAGGATTATTAAAAACTAATCATGATGATTTAAAAAACTCAACTTTGGCTAAAAGAAACAACTGAAAAAAACCTGTCCTGATTTTTAAATGTAATATCTTTGTCAAATATCCCCCCTAAATGTTATATGGGGTTCTTTAAATTAAAAGTACTGACATCTGTGGCGTCGTTTCCACCAAATAAAATGCATTCTGTTTTTTGCATGTTTAAATACAAACATTTCTGGTCTGACCACCGTCTGACAGCAGTAATGCTGCAGCTTTAGCTGTAGATCATCAGGGTAGCAGAGGAAGGACAGCCGGTGCTGACTTATAATCGCTCCATGTGGCAGCGCATGGAGAGCAAAGAGGAGAGGGCCGAGAACGCAGCCTGGTGGGATCCCACATGAAGGAGGAGTGATAGAGGAGGAACAACTTTTAATCCTGACAGAGAAAGTTCTCTCTGTGAACCTCGTTAGTGCTGCACCACCAACACCTACACAGTGGTTAGACCAGGAGCAGAGAACAGGAGAACCCACTGTGTCAAAGGTTCCTCTGAGGTCCAACAGAACAAGAACCTCAGAGGTCTGCTGATCAACAAAAGCCAGAACATCATGTTAAATCTGGCACTAATACCAAACACTACCCCAACCACAGGGGAACAGGAAGTGGCAGCACCATGCTGTGGTTGATTTTTAACCAAAAAAATAAATAATTACATAGAAAAGGTCCAGGCATCAGTCAGTTTTGACCCAAACCTTTTAGATTAGAAGATAAAATGTATTTTTCAGTATAACTGCTGGTCCAACCATATTTCAAAGTACATAAAAATGACTTGGTAAAAAAGAATATGGAAAAGTATTTGAACTAAATCTGAGAGGGAATCTGGGAGGTAAAGCTGAAATGTAATCAACAGAAATCAACAAGATAGTAACATATGAGCAACCAGGTTATTGTAACTATCCCCATTATTTGTGCTTTCTAAAGGATGGAGGTCAGATTATATAGAGATTATTTGATTATTATAGATTATTATTTTTACATCATATAAACCAAGCATTTTAACAAGGGGATAGAAGCTTTTCAGAGCTGTGCCATGTGGCTCTAAAGCAGCTAAAATAATGAAAGACAGACAAATAAGTATTCTTAGCTGGGACAGTTGTCTTTACTCATCCTGATCTTTGGGGATTCTCTCCATGGTGACTTTTCCATAGATCCTCATCCAAAGACAATGTTTAGATCAGTACCCATTCTCTGGAAGACATTAATGACAAGTTAATAAAAAAATACATATTTCCTCTTCTAAGAATGAGACATCGTCTCCACCATGTCTCCAGAATTATCCTCAAAGTTGACAAGCTGATTTCACAACAACAATTGTTTTCTGCTTGAACTTGTAGAAAACAAGGCAGAAAATGGAGGCTGATGTTGGTTAGTAAATAAAACAGACGCTACCTCTCAGCCTCCCCGAGGACGTTTCCATCAGTCGCTAAAAGGTTGCTGGTGAATCTTTTAGTTCTAAGGGAACGACCTTGAGTCAGTCTTCAAGCAGAAAAGGGATGCTATTTGAAGTCAGTTTCTGGAACATTGCCTGTAGACCACGTATCATTGATGTTTAAAATAAACGGCATTTGTTTTGTGCGCTTAGAAGATTCTTTGGACCAATGAGGATGTTTAAGTGGAAACATTTCTCTGTAGGATTTTTGGGACGGGAGTTTCCTTTATCCTTTTATCTAACTCAGCTTTCTGCCTGGCTTTTTTTTTTTTTGCGTTGCCACCAAAATTATGGAATTGAATTAAAATAAATAACTGAAAAATTAAAAAAGGTGAGCGAACATAAGTGCTTGATCTCTTTCCTGGGCAGAAGAGGCTCTCTTGCTGCCCATCCTGTCACAAGTGGGCCGGGTTAGGTTAGGGATGATCCATAATGTGTTTTCCTCTCATCGATTTATACCCAACTGCTGCTAATGTCAGGCAAGCTCTGCACTGGCGGCAACATGATTGTGTAAAAGAAAGGGCAGGTTTTTAGGTGGCCACCTCTGGACATCCTAAAGCCTTCTTCACCTCACTGTGCATCTTGGCTTGAAGTGCGCGATGATCCAGATTGCTGTAAAGATTCCCTGCAGTTCCTTCATCTGAGACCAGTTTGATGCAGAAAATGCAATAATTCTGCACAATATTCCTGTAATTATAACAATTAGCCCGCTAACCAGGTTGTTGAAGCAATCTAGCAAGACCTAGTCACGGCTTTACCTTCATCTTCATGATCTGACTTCACACAAAGAAGATCACTGATCATTTTGGGCAAAAATACAATTAAAAAATGTGTTTTTGTTACAAAGTTCAATGATTAAAACTGATCTTGCTCTTTTATGACATCGTATGCATCTGATAACCCAGCACCATGATCTAAAACAATGGAATAGATCTAAAACCAATGGGAAGTCAATATTCACTACAGGCTACATATTTCCAAAAGTTACGTTTTTTTCCTGAATAATTTGTGAACAGGGGTCTGGCTTCCTGTGTTACTTTTTAAGTAGTGGCTTCTTCCTCTCTGAGTGGGCTTTCAGTCCATGACTTGCTTCACTGTGGGCAATGACACCCTCACTTTATACAGTATGTTGGCTCCATGTTCCCGTTCTGTATGTACTTGCATAAAGATGCCTAAACAAGTCTGGAGCCCCAGGATGAACCAGACTTGTTGAGGTCCAAAATCCTCTTCCTGATGTCTCAGCTGGTTTCTGCCATGCCCCCATTTAACTCAGAAAAGCTCACAGAGCCAGGCCATCATAATGTATGAAGGTATTGTAATCTTAGTGCATTTACATTTCTGACTTTGAAGAAAGCAACCAAACCTTCTGTCTCATTATTCTAATATTTAGCAAACAGAAATTCTTTAGTTAATCCTAACTGACCTGAAACAAGAAAAGTAAAATCTGACTGAATGTCAGACAGTGAAAAAAAAAGCGAACATGTCTTTTTATACAGTGGATGTGGATGTGAACTGTAACCTGACGGTAATTTTAGATTAGGACAGATAAAAATATCAATGTTTTTAATGAGAGGGGGCTGTTAGTAAAGGCAGACGTACACATCCTGTTTTCCTCTCTGGTCCATCACAGAATTGTGGTGTTTTCATCCACACATGCAGGCGGGCGGCTCCCATAAGGGTCACGCAGACTGACTGCATCAAACTGAAGAGTTCGACGGAGCGAGTGACGCGCGCCTGTTTGTGTCTTAGGCTTACAGTCTGTCTTCTGCCTCGTCTTTGTCCTCTGATGTCGAAAGCCTGCCTCTCATTTTTCTGGGTTTATGTAATTCCTTCC
This sequence comes from Fundulus heteroclitus, assembly GCF_011125445.2. Lineage (NCBI taxonomy): Eukaryota > Metazoa > Chordata > Actinopteri > Cyprinodontiformes > Fundulidae > Fundulus > Fundulus heteroclitus. The sequence continues at coordinate 22,231,521 of NC_046384.1, forward strand.
CAGGGCAAAATTCCTTTAATTCCAGCATGCAGAGTGTGTGCTGGGCATTGTGGTGTGTGTGCGTTGCTTTTATTTGTCTTAAAGCCACAAAAGCTCTTAGAGGTTTTTGAAGTCTACTCTCTCTCTCTCTCTGTGTTCATCTCTATCTCTCTCTAACACACACATGCACACACTCACATTAAGCCCGGCATAACTGGATTAGCACTCAGCTATTTGGAAGGAGAGGGAGCGAGAGAGTAATGAGGTCAACCTAATACTCCTTCATCTCATATCTTAAGTGCCAGCACATGCTTCGCCCAATAACAAATCACACCAGCTGTTTGCTTGGGCTTGAAGTTTTGATGTGGCCCAGTAAGTGTAATGATGGTGATAGTTGACCATGTCTAAATATCTTCACTGTGCCTCGTTTAAGCCCACAGTCATCAAATTCCAGCACACCTTGTTGTTTGCTGATCTGTTTCATGACAAATCAGCAATCATCACCTCCATTTCTGCTGCAGGAAGCAAAGCAGCAGCTTGGCTAATGATAGGGATCCTCACTACGTTGGGGTTCTTTTTTTATTTTACTTTAAGAAAAATGTATTTATTCGTTTTTTTGGTTTGTTTTTGTACCCAATATGTTTGGTTGTTTCAAAGTGAGTTTCTGCAACGTTCGAAATTTACCATTAAAGTTTACAAACTTAGCTCTTGCCATTCTGAAAAAGCTTGCCCGATGTTCACCCGTGTACGACTCCTCTCTCTGTCCAGAGCCCTTTTCCTCTTTCTTGCCTGCTCCGACATGGGCTTTCTCTGTTTTCTCGCTGGTTTCGCCATGATAACTGCACAAATATCGCCACTGCGCTAGCAACGAGCACACCTTTCACTGCGGGCGTGTAGCAGTTCTCGCCGTAAAGCAAGACCGACTCTCGCGATGCACACGAGACTACTGAGCCTGTGGGTGCGGGCCGAGGGCTCCTGCAATTGCAAGTGCGGTATTTCCCCCACAGACCACCAGGGCGGCCGAGAAAACCTTTGTTCGACCTGAAATGACTCATTTAATCATCCAAAACGGTATGGAACACATTAATTAACTGAAAAATGTTGCATAATATGCCTTTAAACATTTCCAACTGAGGGATTATCATTAGACATGATACCATCAAAATGTCATGCAAATTTTGAGTGAACTTTTTGAATTAGATGTGCATCCATCTCCTGGTTTAGAAACAATCAACCAGGCTTTACACAAAGTGTCATTTTATCAGAAATTGACATTACGCATGGCTGTAACAAACGGTAGGTGGAGGTTACAAACTAGCATGGACCTTATATTTAAAAAAGAAAGGCGAGAGGTTTTCATGAATATGTTGCTATTGGGTAAGTTGGAATTGTTCTGTCATGTCAAGTTGTATTGCTGAGGTTGCGTGCTGTCCACAAACGTAGAGAAAGAAATTCAGGCCTATGTGTGTAATGGGAACATCCGGTACAGCTGCTCAGTCAGGCGTGGTAAATGTTCGATTAATCAGAACTTATTTCCATCTTCCATTTAGTACTTTAACTCTTTACTGACAGTAACTAACAAAAAACTGAAATTGAAAGCATTATTTTCTATTTTTCCATTTCCATCAACCTTTTCTAGTGCCATACTACAAAATGTGCATAGAAAACGTTGCTGGAAACAGGGCTAATGTTTCCAATGGTTATCTGTCATTTCCATGTTTTCTTCAATAAACTTACCTTTTTTTGTAAGTTACGTCACTTTTAATCACTTCCTATACATTCTAACAGTCATAATGGTTTTGGACTGGCATGCCGTCAAGGACTCTGTACGGTGCAGACTTACATATTACCATGTTACAGATTTAATTATGTTTTTAATTGATTAAAGGAAAAAAGGCATCCTGAGCAGTCCAGCTGAAAACAATAATTACCCCTTAAATCTAAAAACTGCGTGTCACCCTCTGGTAAAAACTGCCATCATACCCTTAAGATGACTATTGTACAGCATTCTTCTTGCCAGAACTGGTTTTAGTGAGATAACCTGACGTCTTCTGGTGGAAGCTGTATTCAGTTTGGTTGTGTTGCCTCGCTGCACTAGTGGTGTAGTGAGGGAATGACACGGTTTTCCATTTTGTACTGTTGCCGTGTAAACTGAGATAGTAATTAGAATGTTGCTGTGTAAACCTGTTAACAGAACAAAAACACGTTTTCAAAGGATCATTGTCGTGTAAGCCAGGTCTTAGTAGATCAGCCACTTCACACTGCCATGTCTACTCTTTATGCCTGGAAATTTTAAACCCTTTTCCAGGCTTTGAACTGTATGAATGTGAATATAAACAACATGTAAAAATATATGAAGAAATTATTGTTGTTGGTGTGAAAGCTCAGGATTACATGTGTGAGAGAGTGAAAAAAATCAATAAAACTTGTGACTTTATTCAAATGTAAAATTAGTATTATTCTATATGTAAATGCTTAATACCATGTCTATAATTGTTTAACAGGCAAAAAAAAAAATAATATTCCGGCATTAATCATTTATTTATTTACACATTATTTACACATCAGGGCCTTATGATTAGCAATTTAGCCATTATTGGCCAGAGTTTAACATTTGTTGGCACCAGGATGTCTTCATTCCAATTCTGAAAAGTGCTTGAAAATAAAAAATAGAAATATTTTTCATACAAGCATGTTTTTTACTAGTGTCATTTATTACAAACTTGCATCTTAAAATGCCCAAATAGGAATTTACCCTTTCAGATATAAAAAGATAAAATATGCGTTTAAATTAATACAATGTAATGATGAGGCAAAAACAGAGAAGCATGAGTTGTGGTTGGCTCCTGAAGGACACAGAATAAATCCCCCCCCCCCCCCCCCCTCTTTCTCTGCACTGTGGACCACCAGTGGGGAATGGTTCTTCATCTAACTGCATCCTTGTGTCACAGGACCATCTGTCAGTAGGCGCTAAAGCAGGAGTTTCATTAAGGAGAATGGACCCACAGGTATATTATTTAGACCAGTGTGCAGTGTAATATTAGCAGCATACTGTCTTTGTGCACATAAAAACAGCCGCTTTAAATCCAGTTTGACATTAAAGAACATTATGTTTAATCCTAGAACAACGAAAAAAAGCCAGGGTCGTTTTAAAAGCTAAGATTCAACAAATCATCATTACACTTCTGAATAAATTCACCTAAACTTTCTGCAAGTATAAATCACAGCTGCAGGCAACTAGCCCATCATTAAAGCTGTGTTTTACTGTCTGGAGTCTGCAGAGACATTAGTAGTTAACTTGGAATGCGGTTCTCGCCTGTTTTTGTTCTGTAGGAGTTCTTGTCCTAGACTGGGTCAGTAGCATTAAAGCTATATTATTTCTGTCAATGCAGGAGAGCTTTTTGGCTAATTCATATGTGAACTAAATTAATAGAATTTGCAGATAGGAAGTCAACACAAAGGGGATATGTAAAACTATGTTATACTGTTTTTTTTTTCTAGAAATTTACAAGATCCACTGTAACCCAACTGCTAGATCTGACTGGCTTATGTGAGTCTCCTCCATTTTATTTGAAAGTTATCTCTCTTTTTTCAACATTTGGGTCAGTCGTGTCACCCTTACTGCAAGCAGTGTTCCAGGCCATTACCAATAACTAGTTTTAAATTCAGTTCCTCCAGATTAAAATAACTTAATCCATGTTCAGTTAATTTACCCCTGAGCAAAGCAATGTTAAAGGACTAGAGGAAACTGCACTGACAAAAAAAGCAGTTTTCTCATTCAAAGTTCTCAAAAAGGTGGGTTCATACTTGAACGTTCTCATAAGTAACAGTGAGTACCTGACAGGCATCACTGGGAGGTTCTTAAAGCAAGGCTCTTACTGCGTAGGTGGACAGGGTTAACCCTGACCCTACAGGGACAAACATGTTACATTCTGATCTGCAGTCACTAAAACCCGTTTTCCTGCTTTAATCTGACCAACATGCTATCATACAAATACTTCCCTAACATTAAAACTGGCCAAAGTAAAGAAAGGGCGGAGTCAGGGGATGTGCAGATACGTTCTCATGTGTGTATTGTCAGAAATGTGCTGTAGGTCAGATTAGCATAAATACCGTGTCCTTTTCACATTCTGTTACATTACAACCGCAGCATTGGTGTACTTATTTTATTTTTATGTGATGGATAAACATGAATAATTGTGAAGTGGAATAAAAATATGCCCTCTATGGTTTCTAAATAACAGAAAAACAATTATGAAAAGTTCTGAGTCAGTACTTTATAAAACTTTCACTGCATGCACAGAGCAAGTCTTTCAGGGTGGATCTCTACTAGATACGTTACGTTCTTACTTTCCACGATGACAACAAACACGCAGACAGTATATGGTTAGAAAGGTTTATTAGTAGGAAGGGAACGAGGGGCGATGGATGTGGATCTGGCTGGCTGGGAAGGCTCTGGTCACAGACTGTGGAGGTGAGAGAGGTGAGGTGAGCACCAACAGCAGTCAGGCTGGTCCATGGTGTGACAGAGGCTGACTGACAGGAGGATGACTGGGTGAGGGACTGGAGGGACTGGAGGGAGGGAGTTATTGCAGTTATTGGTGATAAGCAGAGATGTGGCTCCAGAGATTATGGAAGACCCACAGTGGACAAGCTGGACGGTGTCTTCAGGACACCAGCGGTACGGAGGAGTGACGGCTGACTGGAGACCCAAGAAGGCTGAAGGGACCAGGACCTTCCAGAGGACTGGGTGATGATGACCGAGGAGCGGACTGGAACAAGGATTGAACTGAGAAACGGTGATTAGTCAAGGAACAGACCTGGAACAAGGTTCTGGTCAGGTGAACTAATGCTCTGATGCCTTCCATCTGTCTCCAGCCGCCTTAAGCACTCCTCCTTATTGGTTTAGATGAAAAACACCTGAGCCTGGTGTCCCTGCAGAAGGAAGAAGGTAAGAACAACACACCTGTGTTGCACAGAACAACACACCTGGCCGTTTACACATCTAGTGACTGATATTTCTGTCAATTCTCCTTTCAAAATAGCTCAAGGCAGCGGTTATATTGGATGGAACTTGTCCATGAACATCAACATTGAAGTCTTTCTAAAGATTCTCTGGTGGACCTAGGTCTGGACTATGACTGGGCAATTCTGCCACATGAACATGCTTTGATCTAAACCATCCCTTTGCTGCTCTAGTTGTATGCTTAGGGTTGTCCTGCTGGAAGGTGATTATCCAGCCTGTCTCAGGTCTTCTGCATCAACTGTTACTGCAGCTACGATCAGCCATGACAGCCTCTGCTCAGAAGGTGATGACCTGCCAACCTCCATCTCTCCAGTAGCTGTATATCTCTAGAACTCTGAGATGTGCATCTAGCATTCCAGAAAACTCCTCTCACCCTGGACACAACTTTTTTTGTCCTTGGCCTTCAGCAGAAGCTTGTTACCCATCAGAGCCGGGACCTCGTGCCACCAGAAAGGTTTCTGCCTCTAAAGGAGACGTCCTGCTAAACAGGGACCCTGCTTTTCCCAGGAGTGGGTATTAGTTTTTAAACCACAGGTTTGCATGCATGGAAAAAGTTGAATAATTCTGACTGGATGAAAGATTGTCGTCAGCATGTGCTGTGTTCCCTGCATGGCTTCTGCTACACTTGTGTAAAGCAGTTTGTGCATATTTAATAAAAAGTGCTAATTTAAGATTGTCCCACCTGAGGGTGTGGATCTCTGCAGCTCCACAGATGAACCTCTTGACTGAGTGATGCTCTCAGCTTGTTGGTTTAGGTGGACGTCCATGTCTTGGTAGGCCTGCAGTTGGTCCATCCTCTCTACATCTCCAGATGGGGATTGAACAGAGCTCTGGGATATATTTTAGGTTTGAGGTAATGTTTTAGAACCTAATCCTACTTTAGACTTCTCCAAAACCTTCTCCCTGACCTGTCTGCTGTGTTGTAGAAAGATGTAAAACCACACGCCAAGTTATCAGGAGCTTTGACAATTATTTAGAGCAAAAATGTATAAAAAACCTTTTTTTGACAGCACTAGTGGCTCGTTGTTCATACAGTGAGTAGAAGAGAGGGGGAGAGACATGTGGCAAAGGACCACAGGTCAGAGTCAAACCTGGGTCCACCGCGTCGAGGACGTCGAGGACGTCGAGGACGTCGAGGACTAAGGCGTCCGTACATGGGTGGTGAGCTAACCACTGTGCCACTGAAGCACGCCCAAGCAGAAATGTTTAAATGACCATATCCACATATGTGTAGGTTATATTGATCTTTATGTCTCCTTCCTGGAAGGAATATCACATCATCTGTTGAAACTATAGCTAACGACTTCACTCCCCTCCTAGTGCCATCCTGGAACCAGTCCTGGAACCTGGAGAACAAATCTTGTGTGCAACCTTTACTATAAATGCAGTTCCAAACTCCCGCTGCTGTGTTCTTAATTCCTTCTTGTAACAGAGTCAAACAAAAAGCATGACATAGAGATATAGTTTTGAATAAATAACTCGTTCTGCTTGGAGTGAGACAATGAACCTTAACGTGAGGTTGTAAGCAGCGATGCTTCTACGTCTGGGAATTGGTGCCCTGCATCCCTCCTCCTGCCTGTTTGACCTGGGACTACTGCTCCCAGAGGCTATGTGTAGATGGTTTCTACCCCTCTCACCATTCTGACAGCTTTCTACCTGCAGGTGAAACATTTACACACACATACAATAATAACGACTGCATATCAGACAAACACATGTTCCTATTACATCAGTATGGCCTGCCTACACTGATGCATCCCTGACTCTGTAACTATTTACACATTTAGGATACCATCGTACGCATCCTGATTGGACAGAAGACCTGACCTGGCACATAAAGGTATACCTGCCATGCTTCAACAGCACAGCTTTGGAATGTAATGACATTAAACAGTGAGGCTCATTTAATGCCATTACAATGTCATGTTGTAGTGCTGAGGACTAAGATGCAGTAGGATGGTAGAGTTGAAGCCAAAAGTTTACTGGACAAAAACAGACTAAAGCCACGGAAAACATTCACATTGGAAACAACAATGAAGAAGGGAAACTTGTACTGATGGCAAGCAACAATAGAGAACAGATCAGTCTGGCACGGAGGTAGACACACTGACAGCATTTTAATTACTACCTGTAGAGGAAAGATGGATAAGCGGCATGAGAACCAGGTGGGACTAATTAATGAAAAACACTGGAACTGTGGAAGAACCTAAGAACCTTAAGAAAATTACTTACAAACCTAGATGGGATATAACAGGACTCAGGGGAACCTCACTAAACCAAAAACGAAGGAGAAACATTAAATGAGAATATAAACCCATTAAGGAAAACAGCCCAGGTTCAAACACAGAGAAGAAGACAGAGAAATGATAAACATTGTTATTCCATACGTGGCAGGAGTTTATGAGAAACTCAGGAAAATCTTCTCTATACACAACACGAGTGTGAATTGTACGACTACATAAATGCATGGAGCAGCACAGGAGAGCCAGCTGCTCAGGCCAGATTCAGCAGTTCACTCTCACCTCAGGGGAAAAGGCACACTTTGATGACGATGATATTCAGAGTTTGGACAAGGAGAGCTGATGATATGACAGAGGGGTGAAAGAAGAGAGAAACCACTGCTGAATCAAAGGAGAGGGTTTTCAGGTTTCCAGCATCTGTAATCCATAATTAAAACTCATTCCAAAGAAAATACACAAGCAGTCTCACCAGGATCTAGGTGACCAAATAAGCAGCTCACACCAAACAATAGACCCTACCGACCCTCAGGAGGGATGGGCACGTTGTGGATTTGCTCCTGACTCCAGGTTGCTCAACTGTGAGCTTCCAGAATTAACAAAGACTCCTGGATGTTCAGAAAATATGAGCAAAAGTCCTTTAACTTCAATTTAAGCCTGTTGCAGTTGCCATGGTTGAGAATCTGCTCAGGCATAAACAAATTATATTATATTTAGGGCTGTCATCTGTTTAAAGTATTTAATCAAGATAAATCGCATGAGTCTCCATTGTTAATTTACCATTAATCGCAAACTAATCAGTGATTTTTAATAGTCTCTTCTAAATGTGTCCTGGAATATTGTTGTTTATTTCTAACACTTTTATAAGCATGCAAGAGAACACATACTTTCTTTACACAATATATGTTTATTGTCATTTAAGCAATCTTGTGGACTTAGTTTTTTTTAAAAGCGCTTGCTCAAAGTACATGTGGATCAGCAGATTTGGTGTGTGAAAGAAGATACTGGAAAAAATCCTTATATATCCTTGTTCGCCGTACCGGTTGTACAACGTAAACAATGTGTGTTTCTATGCAAGTTCGCTTCACGCATTCTCGGTGTTCTTGAACTGACGTCACACGTCGGAAATGGCCGATCATAAACGGAGGCAGCACTCAAACACGGAATACCAAAATCAGTGTAAAAAATGCACAATATTTCATATTTAAACTTAATTTGAACACTTTTGACACATGAATATTCAAAGTTTACCTCTGGAAGTTATTCAACGGTTTTCAGGATTAGTTAGACTTTAAGCTTTAGTGCAGACTAAGTAGATCCAATATAAAGTATTTGGTGGCATTTGTGACTAAATGAGTGTAAATTTTTTTTTTACCTGACTTGCCAAGCATATATGCCAAGCTGAAGGTTGAAGGTTAATAAAGCTGTGATGCAACAGTTTCTCTTTCTGATCAGTTGCTCCTTGGTGGAATACGTCTCCAGGAGGGGAAACGTCACAAAGTAATGGTCAACCAATCAGAGTTGGAGAAAAGTGAGAGCTAAGTCAGGTCACTACCAGGGATAAATAGAGCCAGCGTTTATTTCTAAAACCTCTTCGTTAGATGTCAAAATGTCAGTTCCATAAAGGTCAATAACAGAGCTTGTTTTCATATTACTATTTTTTTTTAAATATTTGATTTTCCATTGCATAATAGGTTCACATACAGAGTTTGACACATTGACAACTACTATTCAACTTTGCGGTTAATTTCAGATCATTTTTTACGCTTTCTGGACTTTTTAATACTCACTGTGGTCCCCTTAACAGAATGTTTGATTTGTCTCATTTTATGATAAACTGTCCACATCTGTTAGCAGCTTCTATACAAACAGGCAGGGCGAGGTCCTTCAAACATTCATTGTTAGGAAAAGAACTCATTAATGGAGGGAACCAAACCCATTGTAGGTCTGCATGAGGGCCAAATTAGGCCCAAATTACACCCCTCCTCCTGAGTGCTTAGCTTTCCTTTGTCTGGTAGCATGTTGAGCTCTTATCTGGGGAGTGTGTGATATAAAAACAGCAACTGTTGGGCAGAGAAGGAGAACTTTGTTTCTATCGACTCAGTAATAGTGCAGCATCTGCTCCACGTGATCTATTGTTCAGGTGCCATTGAGCAGCATTCTTTAGGCACATACGGAGCAAATGGCCTGCAGCAGATTCCTTTGTATGTTTCACGTGAGGACTCCTCCTCACATCGCCTCTCTCCACATTCACACATGCTGGTGAAAATTTGCTACACTACTTCACCCTGTGTTTGTACAAATTGAAACAACGAGTAAATTGCCCTTATCTAGTTAGCCAAAATGACCATTACAGTCAGCTCCTTTCTGTGTTTATGCTTAGTCGAGGCATGTAATTAGGGAGTTAGGGAATAGGTGACTCTAATGGGCTGATTAGAATTAGAATGACTCATGGTGCTACAACACACACAGTAATGGAAATTCTGTGGTTTTAAATAAGTTGTTACAGTGCTTTCATAGCAATGTTAGAGCTAAAAAGAGAAATTCACTTTGAATTGTTTAGCGTGGATCAGGACCTATAGGGGATGTGGCTCCATTAGAGCAGAGTATATGATAATAGTTATCCAAATAAACATGACAGAGAGCGGGAGGCTATGAACAGACATCATTATATTCTTTTCTTTTCAAGCTGTAATATATGTGGTGCATTGGCTTAGCAGCTCTGTGGGGTAGCTGTGGTAATTGCCGCTTGGCAAAATCACTGCTTGGGAAAAAAACCTACCATTGTGGGGGCGTCTCAGTGTCTCTTCCTTTGTATTTATATGCGCGTGCGTGAGTGTGTCGACACGCGTGTGCGTTGGTTTCTAACATGCATCTTGTTTAGTGTTCCACGGAGGCTTCATCTGTGTAGAAAAAGCTCTTAACTGGTTAGGCTCAGCAATGACCTAGATACAGTAGAGAGGGAGGAGAATGCAGGAGGAGAAAGAGACAGCAAGAGAGGGAGCAGTGAGAGCACAGATAGGCAAATTAGAGGAGAAGACAACTCACCACGTACAGTGTTTGGGTATATCAATTATCCCACAGAGGGAGGATGACAATTGCCATGTTGCCATGACAGTTCATGCTGTCCCAATTAACACAGCGTGCTGGTGTAAAACAGACCACATTTCACTGTTTGGAAGTTGGTTGCAGAATGTCGCTGCTAAAGTGTCAGAATTCTGCTTTCAGTGTTGGAGATTATTGCAACATACAGATTGGCCCTGACAAACTTGTCCCGGGGTCTCAGAGGAAAACATAGGCAGTGTCTCTGTGGGTGCATCACTCACAACAAGAATTTGCTGTGCTTAATGATTTCTCCCTACAAGGCAGACTCAACCAATTTTACACCCTCTCTGAGGCTTGCAGCTACACCGGCGTGTTGAGGCTGGCACCAACATCCAGCCAAGGTAAGCAGAGCCTCCACCAATGTCACAGCGTAGAAGGCTTTAATGAAGCATATTACTTTAGCTGACACCACTGGATTTCACTCTCAATGGCCTTAACCACAGGTTAAGTCAAAGCAGGTTCTTATTCCATGTAACGTAAGGAATTATGTTACATTAGGAGTTGTTTTTGTCCTTTATTATATCTGACCAGCTGAATATAAGGCCCTACACTGGCTCCTCGTATCTTAGAGATCAAATACTTCTGGTAGTCTATAGGTCACAGAATAACTTAGCGCTAAAATACATTACAGACTTCCTGTCAGTGTATGAACCCTGCAGACTCCTCAGGTCCTCTGGTTAAAGTCTACTCTGCATACCCAGGTCCAGAACCAAACATGGAGCAGTATTTAATTCTTATGCTCCTCTTCCCTGGAGAAATATCCTAAAAGACGGTTAAAGGACTGAAACCAGGACTTCCTTTAAATCAAGTTTAAAAACCTAGTCATTTAGAGTTGTTTCTGAATGTTCTATGTCCACTGTTACATTTTACCCTCTATGATTCATCAACCAAATATGTTATTTATTCTCTTTGGTAGTGTGAGACTACAAATGACTCTGGGAGTCCAGTGTTGACTTGTAGTTAATGGAAACATTGTTAGATTAAAGTTACTGTCCAAGGGTCCATCTGAATACCCTTATTGTGAAAGCACTCTTTACCTAAAGTGGAAGTACATCAGCGGTCGCCATGATCAGTGCTGTCCGAACAGTGCAGTCAGTAAGGAAGGAGGTAGGAAAAGGAGCCTGTATGCTTCCTCTCACAGCTAGTTTAGCATAGGAACCTCACGATGTCCCTTACCGGCACCATGGAGCTATAAGGTATCCCACAATCCTTTGCATGACATGACATATAAACAGAAATCTCCTTATTAAACAGACAGAGTCAGCTACAGGTAATGCTAGGATTTGAACCCAAAATCTCCTGTTTACCAGGCAGGCACTTTCACCATCCACTGTTCCATAAGTCTTCAAATATACGTTCTCCATTGAAGAGGAACCATAAAGCAGAGGCCCCGCTGGGACTTCAAACTAGGATCTCCTGTTTACTCATCAGGCAGCTAAGCCACAGCACATTTCAGTTTGCAAGGTGGTCATTTTCCGAAACGTTCAGAGACAATGACAGCAATGAAATGAGCCGTGATAGGATAGTGAGGAATGCAAAAAGTGTCACGAAGCTTCTGGTAACAGAGTTGTGACATCCTGTAGGTGTACAAGCAGAAAAGACCATTGATCCTTCTCACAGAGCCCTTATGCATTGTGTGAGGGCCGTTAGCCAGAGCTACAGCTCAGATTTGAACTCCTGTTTACTAGACAGCCACTCTAGACAGCCATGCCACCGCTTGAGTATCCTGATGTCTGTTTTCTGAAAGGACAGCAGATATGCGAAAAGAACTGGTTCTTAAATGCTTTTAATGTGAACAACGTACTGTACCTCCTCAAATTCTTAAAACAGGCTAAGGAACGACTCTGTTCCTTGTTCAACCCAAAAATATTTTCTTTTTAAGAACCATGTGCTTTGACTTCCTAAAAAAGTGGCTACTTATTCTTTTAGTAAACTATGACATATTGCATCCAGTGATGATTAAGGGAGACAAGTTAGAAGTTGTTTAGTAACTTAAGTACCTAGATACCTATTTAGATACTAAGTTAACACTTAAAGAGAATACTGATTTTAGCTTTAAAATGTGTTTTTAAAAATGTTTCTGTCTGCTCTGTCAGATTAATTATTTTGGAATGAGGAAAAGTATTCTAAAAATAATCTGTAGAAGTTTGGTGGAGAGTATATAATAAGGTTGTTCAGGAATCTAAATATTTAGAGGAAAAAAACTACTATAGAGGATCAGGAGTATGTCCTCTAAATGTATTGTAAAACTACAAAGACAGTTAATAAAGTGTAAGTGACGCACTCATTAGGCCAGGAGGAGCATTATTAATCATCCTTTCCTGCCACTGCACAGAAGTTGTGATCTTACCCTCAGGGAGACGTTATCGAACACAAGCAGCAACTAGAAATATATAGAAGTATTCCTTTGTGCCCCATCCAATAAAGGCTGTGCATTCTGAAAGGGTTACCTTCTCAGAAAAATACCCTCCTTCCCGTTGCATCCTACTAATCCTTAAATTGTATTTGTTCCTGCTCATATTTTACATAGTGTGAGGATGGCAACCACACAATGTACATGTTGTAGGGATAAATCACATCACTGTTATTGTTTTCAATATAAAACTCTTTTTTACCTCAATTTTATAATCTGTATTGGTTTTCTTTATTTCTTTGGAATAATGTTCTACGTCTTGACAATAAAAAACAAACAATGCACAAAAACTTAGAGATATTCAGATTTTTTAATATAGTAATAATTATACTTATAAATGTTGAATGCACCTGTCGAACTAGTCCATGTTTTAGTAGGTATTGCATCATTTGCTGTTGTCCAGATGCTGCGTTTCAGTGAGAGTTTGCAGTAAAATCGTCCTCTAGTGACAGACGGTTTAAGGACGTTTATTGGATAGTTAATGGACAGAGGGGATACAGATGTGGAGGGAATACTGGCCGGCTCAGAAGGCTCTGGTCACAGATTGTGGGGAAAAGAGAGGATGGACAGATGGTGTCCAGAGGCTGACGTACGATGATGAACCCAGGGAAGTTAATCAGGCTGTGGTGATCAGCAACAGGCCAAGGTGCGGTTCCAGGTCTTCCAGGGTGTCTATAGCTAGTGACGGGCTCACACAGGTGACATAGCTATGTATCGAGTCATGTCAACAAAACCATCGGTCAAAAAACGGCCGGAGCTCCGAGCTTATATATTTCTTTAAATAAAATATGGCTCAAATTATAGATGAGAAAATAGCAGATATTATGATACATAGAGATATGCACTCTCCCTAAAGATAATTCCATAAGCAATTTGGCAACAGTGCCATAATAGTTTTGACAGGTATACCGACTGTGCTATAAAGATCGCCCCGCTGTCAATTCTTTATCAACAGCTCAAACTGCATCACTGATCCCAGGTTGTTGGTTTCTCGCCTTGAAGCCGACATTTCTGAACTGATATTGTCAAAAAAGAAGTGTTCAGGGGTGGACAGGCCATCTGGACATTTTGGGAATTGCCATCCTGTCTCTGGCTGCCAATGACCTAAGTTATCGCTGAGGGGTGAAACCAAAGGCTCGGTTTGGGTCCCGCCTGATGTTTTTTAAAATAAAATATTCACAGAGTCCGTGTGACTCAGTCAAGTCGCTGAAGCTCCCACCCAGACTGAGGGCAGAGACCCCCTCGCCCCCTGCTGGCTCCCACCCAGACCGAGGACAGAGACCCCCCCGCCGCCTGCTGGCTCCCACCCAGACTAAGGACAGAGACCCCCCTGACCCCTGCTGGGTATCACCCAGACTGAGGACAGAGACCCCCTCGCCCCCTGCTGGCTCCCACCCAGACTGAGGGCAGAGACCCCTCACCCCCTGCTGACTCCTACCCAGACTGAGGGCAGAGACCCCTCACCCCCTGCTGGCTGTCACCCAGACTGAGGGCAGCAACCCCCTCACCCCCTGCTGGCTGTCACCCAGACTAAGGGGAAGCAACCCCCTCACCCCCTGCTGGCTCCCACCCAGACTTAGGACAGAGACCCCTCGCCCCCTGCTGGCTCCCACACAGACTGAGGGCAGGGACCCCCTGCCCCCTGCTGGCTCCCACCCAGACTGAGGGCAGAGACCCCTCGCCCCCTGCTGGCTCCCACCCAGACTGAGGACAGAGGCCCCCTCGCCCCCTGCTGGCTCCCACCCAGACTGAGGACAGAGACCCCCTCGCCCCCTGCTGGCTATCACCCAGTCTGAGGACAGAGACCCCCTTGCCCCCTGCTGGCTCCCACCCAGACTGAGGGCAGCGACCCCCTCGCCCCCTGCTGGCTCCCACCCAGACTGAGGACAGAGACCCCCTCGCCCCCTGCTGGCTCCCACCCAGACTGAGAACAGAGACTCCTTCTCCCCCTACTGGCTCCCACCCAGACTGAGGGCAGAGACCCCCTCACCCCCTGCTGGCTATCACCCAGACTGAGGACAGAGACTCCTTCGCCCCCTGCTGGCTCCCACCCAGACTGAGGGCAGCGACCCCCCTGCCCCCTGCTGGCTATCACCCAGACTGAGGGCAGAGACCCCCTCGCCCCCTGCTGGCTCCCACCCAGACTGAGGACAGATGCCCCCTTGCCCCTGCTGGCTATCACCCAGACTCAGGGCAAAGATCCCCTCGCCCCCTGCTGGCTCCCACCCAGACTAAGGGCAGAGGCCCCCCCGCCCCCTGCTGGCTCCCACCCAGAGTGAGGGCAGAGACCCCCTCGCCGCCTGCTGGCTCCCACCCAGAGTAAGGGCAGAGACCCCCTCGCCGCCTGCTGGCTCCCACCCAGACTGAGGACAGGGACCTCCTCGCCCCCTGCTGGCTCCCACCCAGACTGAGGACAGAGACCCCCTCGCCCCCTGCTGGCTCCCACCCAGACTGAGGACAGAGATCCCCTCGCCCCCTGCTGGCTATCACCCAGACTGAGGGCAGAGACCCCCTCGCCCCCTGCTGGCTATCACCCAGACTGAGGACAGAGACCCCCTCGCCCCCTGCTGGCTCCCACCCAGACTGAGGGCAGCGACCCCCCTGCCCCCTGCTGGCTATCACCCAGACTGAGGGCAGAGACCCCCTCGCCCCCTGCTGGCTCCCACCCAGACTGAGAACAGAGACTCCTTCTGCCCCTGCTGGCTCCCACCCAGACTGAGGGCAGAGACCCCCTCACCCCCTGCTGGCTATCACCCAGACTGAGGACAGAGACTCCTTCGCCCCCTGCTGGCTCCCACCCAGACTGAGGGCAGCGACCCCCCTGCCCCCTGCTGGCTATCACCCAGACTGAGGGCAGAGACCCCCTCGCCCCCTGCTGGCTCCCACCCAGACTGAGGACAGAGGACCCCTTACCCCTGCTGGCTATCACCCAGACTGAGGGCAGAGATCCCCTCGCCCCCTGCTGGCTCCCACCCAGAGTGAGGGCAGCGACCCCCCCGCCCCCTGCTGGCTCCCACCCAGAGTGAGGGCAGAGACCCCCTCACCCCCTGCCGGCTCCCACCCAGACTGAGGACAGGGACCTCCTCGCCCCCTGCTGGCTCCCACCCAGACTGAGGACAGGGACCTCCTCGCCCCCTGCTGGCTCCCACCCAGAGTGAGGGCAGAGACCCCCTCACCCCCTGCCGGCTCCCACCCAGAGTGAGGGCAGAGACCCCCTCGTCCCCTGCTGGCTCCCACCCAGACTGAGGACAGAGGCCTCCTCGCCCCCTGCTGGCTGTCACCCAAAGTGAGGGCAGCGACCCCCTCGCCCCCTGCTGGCTCCCACCCAGACTGAGGGCAGAGACCCCTCACCCCCTGCTGGCTCCCACCCAGACTGAGGACAGAGGCCTCCTCGCCCCCTGCTGGCTGTCACCCAAAGTGAGGGCAGCGACCCCCTCGCCCCCTGCTGGCTCCCACCCAGACTGAGGGCAGAGACCTCCTCGTCCCCTGCTGGCTCCCACCCAGACTGAGGACAGAGGCCTCCTCGCCCCCTGCTGGCTGTCACCCAAAGTGAGGGCAGCGACCCCCTCGCCCCCTGCTGGCTCCCACCCAGACTGAGGGCAGAGACCCCTCACCCCCTGCTGGCTCCCACCCAGACTGAGGACAGAGGCCTCCTCGCCCCCTGCTGGCTGTCACCCAAAGTGAGGGCAGCGACCCCCTCGCCCCCTGCTGGCTCCCACCCAGACTGAGGACAGGTACCTCCTCGCCCCTTGCTGGCTGTCAAAGCAGAGACACACAGAGTCAGCTGAAGGGGAGAGGAGGAGCAGGAAGGTAGAGGACAAAAAATTAAAAAAGCTCTGTTCAACTATAAACTTTCATTTGATCGTAATGGAGGAAGACAAACCCTAGTGTCAATTATAGCTCGCTAAAAATACCATAGCTAGCTTAAAACTTATTTGTTTAATGCTAAAGAATTTTCATAAACTCCACTAATAAATTGTTATAAATTAATATTGACATCCTTATATCATATTGATTTATTTAACCTTTATTTAACCAGGTAAAATGTTTAACTTTAGTATTTTATGCATTGTAATAGTTTTCATGTTATACCCATGTACATTGCTTATTTTTCCTAGAATATCTCGCAAATTACATTTTATGTCAACCAGATTTAAACTGCATTCAAGTCAAACTGTCAAAGCAACCTCTCATTCTTCTTATAAAAGTTTATTGGCCTTTAAAAATAAAGAAATGACTATCCAGTAACATATATATCAATGGTATCCCCGATAGAGCATCCTCTATTTCCTCCAGACCTAATACCCAGAGAAAACTTCTGGGATCAACTTAAACATGCGTGGAAATCAAAGAATTAAAAATGTCAAAATGGAAAATAGATTTTATTTGTATTAGTTTATCCCTGTCTCTGCTCATTTAATCCTTTTGCACATATGTAGGTAGCATTTTGTGGATTCTCCAAGTCTTATTCTGGCTTAACTGGGTGAGGTAGGACTCTTTGCAGAAGGCCAGCTCTCTGTGTTACAGTTTTTATTTTTCAGGAACTCGATTAAAATGCTTCAGAATCCACATCTAAATCTATTAAATTCATTTATTCAGCACAGAGTTAACATCAGCCCCTAACCTGGACTAAACCACAGATGTTTTTTCATACTTGGATCAAATTCCACAACTGCAGTGCATGATTATTTGATCCTGTTGTTTGCAAAAAAAAAAAAAAAAAAAAAAAAAAAAAAGACAAAAAAAAAAGACAAAAAATAATAATAATTGTACTTTTTTTCCAAAGGAAATACCTCTGTCCATTCAATCTAAGAAGCATTGACATCTTCCTTGGTCTACTTAAATGTCTTTTACAACCTTGGTACTTCTTTTGTGCAGCTTGCTCTGAATTTTAGACACAATGAGCACAAGTTCACCTCGGGGGCTTTTGTCAATACTCTCCCTGCTCTGACACACATACAGGAAAGCAAATAATTGTAGACCAGTTGGATTCTCACATACAACAGACAATTCTGTTTCATTATGTTTATTGTAGCGTTTTTCTCCATACTTTATATTCCATCACAACATACTGTACTAAAATGGTGCTGGGTTTTATATTTTTATTGTATATCTTAAACCAGCAGCATCAGCCACTCCACTGTTAGGCTTATACTTTTAAAACTCTGCAGCCTCTTTTCTGTTGTGCAGAGCTTTGATCTGGATATTTTGAAGTATATGCAAACAGAGAAGAACTGACTTGACTTAGTTTTACTAGAGATTCTCCAGCAAGCTTTTTGTATTTTCCACTGAGCTGGGAATCTCAGGCAGAATCTCAGCAGCAGACGCCTTCTGGCCAGCGCCGCTCCAGTCCATCTCTTTGAAACAAATCGCTGCACTGCAGTTGGATCTTACTAGAACAACTCAGAAAATATCAGCCAGAAGGGTCGGGTTGCTGACAGTGTGTTGAAACCAGCGTTTAATTGAGCCTTAATTACTATATATGTTGACATTTGCTTGTATAGCTAATGAATGAATGATACATGAATGAACTACTTTTATATAAGGATGCAGTGCTGTGTCGAGGAACTTCCTTCTTCTAAACTGTGTTTCAATGAGAACTTTTGAAAAGGATTTACTACCTATGATTTGGACTTTGTGTCACCAGTCACAGAGGCTGCTTGTTGATGCATCAGACGGCATTATTTCCACTCGGCGGAGTTTATTGGTTAGATGCAGCCTTTCTCAGAGTGTTAGAAAGACCCGACATGCCAGACTATTTAGTCTATTTAGACTATTTAGCACAGTACCAACTAATCAATCTCATGGAAACCAGGAAGACAACCCAAATCAAACTAGTGCTGAGTTAAGCTCCTTGTCGGGCACATTGGACGGTTGCTAATGCTGCCTTTGAAGCATCCTCTGGATGAATTTGAAGTGCTTGACTGTTGGATGCTCTGGTAGCTGCCTGTTGCTCCAGCTTCATGCAAACTCCCTCATTATTTGTTAACGACATAGGGGCTGGTTTTGGGCCCAGTGGAGCCAAGCCTCTATAGGTCAGAAACAGTCACATTTTGTTCCTTTATTAAATACTTCTAAGGAGGACGCTTTAATGTTTATTAAAGAAGTTATTTTGGTCTTACTGCGTTTTAAACACACATGCCATTAACTGTTTATCAAACATTGCTGACTCTAAGAAAAATGCTTCGCTGCGCAGACTTGCTTAACTCCACCACCACTTAGCAATGTAAGTTTCTGCAGCGCTATTTTTCTTCCCTCTAGAAGCTTTATTAAAATATATGTCTTGATTTATGGGTTTTCGCATCATTTTATTAATTTATATGGTGCACAATGGTACATGTTGATGAAACACAGTGTAAATGTTAATAGCAAAGGCTTTGTCATGTGCAGAAAAACTTCTACAATGGAAATCAGCACTTTTGTTTGACCTGCTTTCCTTTTTATAAGGTGAAAAACACATTTGGCACATTTGGATAAATTGTGCCAAAATCAGTGGTCCGCCTGGCACAATGGCTACTAATACCTATGTGAAACAAATGTGCTGCAGCTGATTAAATCTAGATTTGCTGCAGTTATTGTTAAAATATACAAAGTCTGAAGCTTCCACTGTATTTTCGAAAAGGGTTTTTCTGTAGTTTTGCAGTATTTAGTTTGAAAAATACTTGGGAGAGGTTCAGAAATTTTTTTTTTTTTTCTTTGCGTAATCACCTCTAAATCAGACATAGTGACATTTGCAGTAGTGGTTCCACTTGAAAAATATTCTTCAATGACTAAGTACCAGTACTCTGCCTTATTTCTATTGTGTGTTTTTATCCTTATTTTCTTATCTACTTCTTTTTGATCCACTGTATAAACGAGGACACACTGTATATACCTGATGCACCTTGTCCTACTTTTGGCACCTTCTTCTTCTGATTACTGAGCCGATGTGAAATGTGAATTTCTCCAATGTTAGATCAATAAAGCCTATCTTATCTTATCTTATCTTACCACACAGATACTAAAATTTACATTTACACTTTATAACTTTGGAGTTGTATTTGATATATATCATATGTGTGATATATATGTAAATTCAGGCAGAAACTGGTCCTGAAGCCCTCTGAGCTTAAGGAAAGACACACTGCTGGTCCACATATGTACCAAATCCCACTCAAACATCGGACCTTTAATCAAAATTTCATATGTGACAGATTGTGACAAGAATGGTTATATATACATACATACATATATATATATATATATATATATATATATATATATATATATATATATATATATATATATATATATATATATATATATATATATATATATATATATATAGATATATATGGATATATGGATATATATGGATATATATAGATATATATGCATACAGACATAGTTAGCTACATTTAGATGTCACATTGTGAGTCTTTGTCATTTACTTTCTGCCTAGAATATTTGACCAGTGGGAGTATTTTAAAAAGTACCAACGAGAACAGGAGGGGTTGAGCACATGTACGATCAGTTCTAGTGCATGACTTTAATTGCTGACAAGATAAAGAGATACCATGGACTTCGACATTTTTTAAAGTCTTTCTTATCTACTGCAGATTGGAATTGGCGATAGTTTAAGAATGAGAAAATGAGCACGGAGGCAGAGATGCAGACTTAGTCTCACAACGAGATGTAATAGTCCCCCAAGTTAATCAGGTGCCCACAGATGCTGCTCTTCCTATTATCTTTATGCTTCTTAGCACAAAAATAATTACATAGAAAACTACACAGTTGTTCTGTGTTTGACACTGTTGTGACTGCAGCGGTTTGAGCTGCTGCTGCTGAGGAAGTGGAGACATTTTCCAACACTTTCTATTGTGACATGTCAAAGAACAACAACTTAATGACAGTGTTATGGCCTTAGTAATAATTGCTGTACCAACTCTGAAGAAGGTAGCCATAAGAACAACTACACTCTGAGACTTAAATTAGATTTGTAGCTTAAAATTATATTCAGGCTCATAATTGTTTTTAGAATTTCCGCTTCTAGTGTGAAAACTTAATAATAGTAAATCTGAAAAATCTATTATTTTCCTTTTTTGTTTGATTTATGCATGGCAGAATTATAGTTATTTTGAATATAACAATAATGGCAACTCTATTAAACTTAAAGGATTCTGTTAGATCTAGTTACATTTAGAATCAGTACTTATATTGATAATCCTGTGAATAAATTTTAATGATTTATTATGTAAAGAAAAAAACTAAGAAATGAATAAAGATGAGGCTAGAGGCTAAAAGAGAAACGGCTGACTGTACAACAAATGTTTGGGGAAGAATAAGGAGGAAGGGACTAAAACTGAGCCAGCTTTGGCCAACTTTGAACTGCCAAAATAAAACCAATAAGAGGATTTCCTACTTTGGTTCAAAATCAGGCCATTGTGACATCTCTCTTTCTCCCTCTCTTGGAGCAGAATTTGGACCTCAGCAGGGACAGTTTCCATCCTCTGTCCCTGAGGAGAGGGCAGAGCTCAACAAACAGCTGTTAGGCCAATAAAGTCTCACTCAGACCGGTCTGTCCATTAGACATCCCAAGCCTGTCAACCTTCGGATGTCTTGGTGGATATAACTTGGACTTCAGCTGGCCAGAATTTCCTCTCCTGACACTGACTTTGAATATTTATGTTGTTTCTCTCCTTGGAATTCAGCACAGAACTGGTAACCGTATAAAACGTGATCTTGGTGAATAGAAACCCTGTAAGTGACTGGCAACCTGTCCAGGGTGCACACTGCCTCTTGCCCAACGACCGCTGGAGTTAGGCTCCAGCCCCCCCCCCCCCCCCCCCCCCACACCCCGTCACCCTGCATGGATAAGCAGGCATAGATAATGCATGGGTGGATTGATGGGAAATACGAATGAGTGTCATCTCTACCACAGATGCAAGAAAGAACAAAGCTCTCTGCAACTTTACAGATAAATATACTGAAAAATAAGCAAGCACAACAAAGTATAACCTAATCTTAAACAAGTTCAATTCAATTCAATTAAATTTTATTTATATAGCGCCAAATCATGAAACATGTCATCTCAAGGCACTTTACAAAGTCAAGTTCAATCATATTATACAGATTGGGTCAGATTATACAGATTGGTCAAAAATGTCCTATATAAGGAAACCAGTTGATTGCATCAAAGTCCTGACAAGCAGCATTCACTCCTGGGGAACCGTAGAGCCACAGGAAGAGTCATCTGCATTGTACATGGCTTTGCTGCAATCCCTCATACTGAGCAAGCATGAAGCGACAGTGGGAAGAAAAACTCCCCATTAACATGAAGGAAAACCTCTGGCCGAACCGGGCTCAGTATGAACGGTCATCTGCCTCGACCGACTGGGGTTACAGAAGACAGAACAGAGACACAACAAGACAGACAAACAAGCACAGAAGCACACATTGATCTAGTAATCTGTTCTACATTAGATGGTAGTAGCAGGTGAGTCGTCTTCTCTGGATGATGTCAAAGTTAACAGAACGCCAGACCAGGTGTACCTACTATGAAGAGAAAAGAGAGAGAACAGAAAGTTAAAGCAGAAATGACAACACATGATGCATAATTGAAGAACAGTAGAACTCAATATAGTGAGAAAATTAGATCCTGATATACTCCAGTAACCTAAGCCTATAGCAGTAAAACTATAAAGGTAGCTGAGAGTAACATGAGTCACTAGTTATAATTTTTGTCAAAAAGAAAAGTTTTAAGCCTAGTCTTAAAAGTAGACGGGGTGTCTGCCTCATGGACCAAAACTGGGAGTTGGTTCCACAGGAGAGGAGCCTGATAGCTAAAGGATCTGCCTCCCATTCTACTTTTAGAGACTCTAGGAACCACCAGCAGACCTGCAGTCTGAGAGCGAAGTGCTCTGTTAGGAACATACGGGGTAATCAGAGCTCTGATATATGATGGAGCTTGATTATTAAGGGCTTTATACGTTAGAAGGAGAATTTTAAATTCTATTCTTGATTTAACAGGAAGCCAATAATCTTGGTTGATGAATCTTGATATGGAGCTCAGCTAATGAACGCACACACTGGGAGCATCCTGTCATTTAGCATGCACCAGTTGGCGTCTGCAACACACATCAGACATATCATGCTATATGTGCTGGAAAAAGGACAGATTACTGGAACTGCAGACAGTTTAATCAGATCACATCTGAATGGACCAGGTTGGAAAAGAATCACCTGGCTCTAGCCGCTGACCATAAAACACAATAAAGACTGACATAGAGCCCATTTATTTCCAACCTTTATCTATATGTTTTCATGGAGAGAGTTGTAAGACTGTAGTTAACTTATAATACTTGCTGGAAGTGATTCCTGCAAAGAAGAAACTTCTTGATGCTCAATTCCAATTTTTTTTTGCTGATGTCTGATTTTTTTGCGTGGTCATTCCTACTACTGATAAAATGCAATTGCCATCAGACCTCTGTCTGAGCAGTTTGCAACCCAGAGGTCACCTGTGTGTGAAGGAGTGAGTAGATGTCACCCAGGAGGACACTGTTTACAGAAGAAGTAACCAATGTCCTTGTTACTAGAAGTTTCCTATAAGAAATGTAACAGTTGATACCGGTGTCTCTGTCTTATTATGAAGTTGTAGAGCCATGTGAGTGGATAATATTAAAACCACATCATAACAAGACGAAGGACAGAACGAAAAAAATCACAGCAATCAACAATGACATTTTGTGTTGCTGTGACTGTGACTGCTGTAGAGACGTCTGTGTGGATCTGCAGTGGCAACCAGGACAGTGACACAAACGTTGGATGAAATGTAGGGCTGTCATAAACGATTATTTTCGTAATTGATTATTCTGACGATTAATCGAGTAATTGGATGAAAAATTGACACATTCTGCTGATTTTTCACATAATTACTAATTTTATGAGCAATAGAAATGGATAGGCTGGTGTACTGGTGCCGTCAAAACCACCAGGAGCTCTAGGCAGTAGAGATGATGATGAATTTCTGGGGAAAGCCCCGTGGTTTGGCTCATCCATTTACCTCTCTCTCTCTCTCTCTCTCTCGGTCTCTCTCTCTCTCTCTCTCTCTCTCTCTCTCTCTCTCTCTCTCTCTCTCTCTCTCTCTCTCTCTCTCTCTCTCTCTCTCTCTCTCTCTCTCTCTCTCTCTCTCTCTCTCTCTCTCTCTCTCTCTCTCTGCAGGTTGTGACTGGCAGGATGTGGCACAGGTGCACTATGTTGGTACTGATTAGTGGGAAGCATAAAAGCAGGCAGGAGACAGAGGGAAGCCCTCAGAGTGAATTGTGATTTTTACCTACCTTCCTGGTTCCAGTTCTTACTTCGTGTTCTCTGTTACCAGAAACCAGTTGCATTGCCTGGTAGAGCCTCAGCTGGTCGCAGCTCTGCTCCAGTCTCTGCAGGACGAACCAGGTGAGCGTTTCCCGGCCGTATGCCTCATACAGTTCATCACCCAGAGAGAGACCTCTGAAGCTTACTTCACCTGAGCTCCACCCTGCTGCCCAGCGGCTCCGTCCAGCTCCATCACAGGTCCTCTGCAGCCCTGAGACATTCTCCACCGGACCACACTCCTCTGGGACTCAGCACCACTCCTACTGTCAACCACAGCTCTCTGTGTGCCTGCTTACCCTCCTCATGGTCAGATTCACCGTCTTACTGCCCATGGTTTACCTTCCTTTGTTTTCTTAACAGAACAAATCTCTGTTCAGAGTCAGTAAAAAAAAACATTAATAATTTGTCATTGCAACATGCGTTCCAATGAAATTATTTCTCTGCATTTAAGCCATCCCG
Source organism: Fundulus heteroclitus (assembly GCF_011125445.2). Taxonomy (NCBI): domain Eukaryota; kingdom Metazoa; phylum Chordata; class Actinopteri; order Cyprinodontiformes; family Fundulidae; genus Fundulus; species Fundulus heteroclitus. The sequence goes on from NC_046384.1 coordinate 22,256,086, forward strand.
TTGGGGAGCAGTGGGCCACCACTGTGCAGCGCCCAGGGAGCATTCTGGGGTTGAGGGTCTTGCTCAGGCACCCAGAGCAGCAGTCTGGGAGTTTAACCCAGAACCTCTAGGCCACCACTCCCATTATAAATCATGATTATGAGATTATGACAATAATTGTATTTTTCAAAGATTCTAAATGGCACTGTGGTTTGGGAAATGCATATTTAATTTTCAGTCACACCTTTGAGTTGAATAGAAATGACCTTAAATCTAAGTCTGGCAGGGCTATGAATAATTTGAGCCAACTTTATATTGAGTCAAGGCGTGATATAAACCCCAAACCAGCCTCAAGATATTTATTGAACTAATCAAGATATGAGAGTTTTCAAACTTTTAACCCTGTCTGAGAACTGTCCTTTGATTTGTAATGTATGAAGCACACTATGCTGGTGGGTGCTGCTTCAAAGAGAATTACAGTGAGCATTAAAAGAAAACCTGGGAAGGTTACAGTCAATCTTCCAGAAACTAAGAGAAACCCTGGGTTTTCCTCCCTGGGGAATGACAAGGTAGCAGACAGAGGAACCATGCACACGATGAGGTGGGAAAGAGGGCAAGAACAGCATTAATGATAGTACGGAGGTCAAAGGTCATCACGGACCTGAGGAAGAGGAAAGACAATGAAGATATGGAGGAGGAAGAGCAGTACATGGATGAGGTGGAAGAAGGAAGCGCCACACATCGATGAAAGGGAAACGAGAACGTTGGAGCCATCACAGGTTCCCCACATGGGAGGGAAGTTATTGGTGCACTCTACGGTACAACAGCATAAAAAGCCCAAATCAGAAGCAAACATCATTTTGCCAGACTGTGCATTTACCAGATACTACTTAGCTTCAGCCACATACATACTTACATCCCTGCAGAAAATATAATCACTTCATTGGAACATAAGTGTACATTTGTTTCACATTGTAAAAATGTTCCTCCTTTGAATCACATGGTTCATGCCTAACTATCATTGACTGATATGCTTTTTATGAGGAGCACACAATGGCCTTTTCTGTTTAAAGGAAAATGTGCCAGCCAGGGTTGCCCTGGTTCTGCAGTGATAAGCAGCACACTTCCACATGTCCCGGTGGATATAAAGGCTCCATCACAGGGTGACCACACAAGAAAGCAGAACAATCGACCATGCCAGCCTCATCAGCCACTTTGGTTTTGTCTCGTGGAACCATGAGAGGAACATGGACAGAACAAGATGGAGGATTCACACCACTGTGAGCCCACGTTGCCAGAACCTCCAATCTAGCCACCATAGCACCACTAACCGTCCTTAATTACAAAATAGTTAGCTTTAATCTTACTTTGGAGACTTTATCATCGCTTTCTGGATTCTTTTAAAAGCATAATTCCCACAGGAGAACACACATAGGGGTCAACTGTGAAAAGCCTTCAGTCTACTCTAATTATACAACTTAAGATGCATGAGAAAATATCCAACACCAAGTTCTTCTGAAGGTCAAATGAAATGTTGTTCATTGCTAACAATATGTACAAATACTAGTAGAAAGGTAACATTTGCATGTAAATACCTAACGTTTCCCTTCATATAGTCTGGCCTAACAAACTACTGCTCTGTTTATTCTTACTCAAACATAACCATATGAGGGGAGCAGTCCCACCTGCTCTGTCCTAAACCACCTTCTACATCATGTAATCTAACACCAGATTATTGTCTGCTACTTCAAAGTAATCAGAACTACAATTGTAGGTGCCCCCCCCCCCCCCCCCCCCCAGCACATAGGGAGGCTTTTCTGGCCGCTCCTCCTCAGCTGCACTGGTGGTGGTCAAAGCCAAGCATTGGCAGAGTAGATTTATTATTAACATGAACAAACTTGAATCTGTCTGACAGATAAGATTTAAACCAGCCTAATGCTTTTCCCTTAATCCCTACAGTATGTTCAAGTCTTTGTAGGAGAATATTGTGATCAACTGTATCAAATGCAGCACTGAGATCTAACAGGACAAGTATAGACACAAGTACATTATCTGAGGCCATGAGAATATCATTAGTGACCAATTCTTAAATACCAGCCCTTAGTGGATTTAATGGTGTGTTTTGGGCCGTTGTCATGGAGCAGGATCCAGATCTGTTTAGGGTCTTGTGCTTTTACAGATGGTCTCACATTTTCCTTAAGCACTGCCTGATACCTGGTAGAGTTCATGGTGGATTATTTCATGCTGAGTTGGCCTGCTGCAGCAAAGCATCCTCAGACCACAACACATCCACCTCCATGCTGCACAGATATTATGAGGTTCATTTCATGGACTGTTTTATTTGGTTTATGCCAGACATCTCCTCTGTTCTGGTGTCTAAGTAATTCTGTTTTAGACTCATCTGTCCAAAGGATATTACTCCAGAGGCGCTGGTCTTTGTCTACCTTCTGTCTGGTAAACACCAGTCATGTTTTCTCTTAGAAACCAAAGGTTCCGTCCTTGCATACCTTACATTAAACGTGCTGAGTCTCTTTCTGATTGGACAGGTGAGCATTTTCATATTAACAGTACCAAGAGCCTGATGTTGTTCTGTTGATACAACAGGGGTTACAACTTGGGCTTTATGGAGACTACCAGTAGCATCTTACAGTCTGCTCTCAGGGCAAAGCTGCTTGGACAAGTGAGACCTGGGGATGTTGACTGTTCTTTTGGCTGTTCTTCACTTTGAGACAATGTCTGTAAAGTGGAATAGAAGATTTCAAATTCCTTGGAGACTTCTTGAAATCTTTGTCCAAATTCATATTCTACTCCGATCGAAGCTATTTGGATCTGACCAGGGTGTTCGCTCTGCCTTCAGTCGTCAGGATCACTGAACTCAACGTCTGAGGTTTAAACAGGACAAAGCTCTAAACTGCAGTCCAGATGTTCTTATCATGTGGACCTCATGCGATTTTAGATCATTTATTCCTCAGTAGAAATATAATTGTATATGTAAATATCTTTTATTCAGTGTTGATTGTTTTGTTACATGAAATCTTGAGTGTTGTTCAAATATCATTAAATATGCAGATTTTTATGCATGTTATAAAAACCACAGGCTTTACAGGTTGCCCCTCTATTTTTACATGGCTTTAAAATGCCATTGAAATGTAATACAGTTTATGGTTGTATGTGATAAAATGTAAAACTCTTCAAGGGTGTGAATACTTTTGTCAGAGAATAAAATCTGACGGCTGAGGGAAGTAACCTTGATGAAATAAATCAATGTTGTTCTGTTCCATCAGCGTTTTATTTCTAGTGCAGTCTGTCGACTCGGCCCTCGTCCTCCTCTTTGTGTTTATTAGGCTGGAAATAAAGTATCCATCGTTGCTGCTAAATCCACCAACATATTCTGTTGACTTTGTTCCATTCAGATGACATGATCGTTCCAACACAAACCCACAAACAAGGCCGCCCGCCTGCCTTCAGCCTCCTGTCCGCCGCTGACACCGCCGGGCCATCTGAGTGTTTCTGCAGCTGACAGGGCTCTGGGTTAATCTGGAAGTCTGAGGAGCAGTGGGTGCAGAAGAACTGTCAGAGTCCCCCCCCCCCTCCCCGTGGCACCCTGTGCTGCTGACCACCCTCTCAGACACACAACCTTCCAGCTGCACAAACAGGGATGAGTCTGTCAGCCACGCTGGCATCTGTGGAGCATCCACCTGCATCTCAGCAGCCAATCAAATGGCAGCGCAGGCTGAATTATCATAGACCTACGGCTGGAATCAAGGCAGATGATTACAACAATAACCTGAAATATTACAAATATTTTTAGCAAGAATCCCACCATTAAATGAAGCATCAAATGCTATTAACCGCATGATTTAATGTTCAACTTGTACTAGCAATCAGGATTCCACTGTTTCAGTTTGTCAGCGAGGACTAAAGAACAATCTGTGTCTTAAACTCTTTGATTCTTGTGAGATCTTCACTAATAAAAAACGATACCCAGCTTTTAAAATTGTTCTTTATGGATGGAGACTTGTCATGTTTCTACGGTAAGTGGTTGGATTGAGACCCAACAGGTTTTCTGGCCATGTCATTGAGTGGATAAGTTAAGTTTAAATGCTCTTTGCTCAGTGGACAGATTCATTATCATCCAGACAAATACCCTAATACTCAGAATATCTAGGCCATGTTACTTAACAAGTAAGGTATGTGCCTGTATGGAAGTCCATTTCCACCACATAGAAGAAATGAATGCCACATGGTAGGTCATAATTATGATTCATAGTCATAATTATGAGATACAAAGTCATCATTTCAACGTTCAAAGTCATAATTATAAGATACAAATCATAATTATGACATACCATGTGGCATTTTTTTTACTTTCATTAGGTGGAAATGGGCTTCCATACTACTTGTGATCATTCTAATAAATTTTTTCTTACTATATTCTGTATAATCTCTTTTTGGTTTCTGCTCATTATTTTCCTCCCCTTCTCTTTAGCAGTCAAGAAATGTTAAATGTTGCTCGTCGAGTGTCTTTTACAGAGCCATCGCTGACTGATTATTGCTAGGGACACTCCACACATTTGCAAAGTGAAATCACTTATGTATAGAAACAAATCAAATCAGTTGGAAAAAAATTGATGTCCTAAGTAAATTCTTTCAAATGGCACACAGTGGTTAAAAAAGGCATAAAAACAGCACTATTTTGTCTTTTTATGAGTTGTAAACAATAAACAACTTAGCAACAGCAAGCATATAAAATACAGTTCTTAACATTTGTCAATGATAAAGAGTTTTAATCGAGAAACAGTGTGTAAATGTATGAACGACATGGGGAAAATATGACTTTGAACATTTAATCCCTGTTTTTTGTCTATTATGATAGGCTAGATAACCCAAAATATTGCTGTTAATTTTTGACTGTGTAACTTTACAACCAACACCCACGCAGGTGTCCCACCTGCTCTGTCCTAAACCACCTTCTACATCATGTAATCTAACACCAGATTATTGTCTGCTACTTCAAAGTAATCAGAACTACAATTGTAGGTGCCCCCCCCCCCCCCCCCCCCCCCAGCACATAGGGAGGCTTTTCTGGCCGCTCCTCCTCAGCTACACTGGTGGTGGTCAAAGGGCTTCCCAACAAGCCTTATTTATAATCCCTCTCTGATTGTCCATGCTCAACCAATCAGCAGAGTAGAGGAACATGGAGTCTGAGATGGAGCTCTGTGTTATTGTTGTATAATCTTAGTATATAAAGGATCTGCTGTGTGGTCCACTGCTGGGAAGAACATTTTCCACATTGTCCTTGACATCGTTAAACCTCTTCCAGACAGATGGACAGCACCATGTGCTGAAGTCCAGTCTTCTCATCTGTACCTTTGTTGAAATGGTCCAACCATGAAGCACAATGGTCCCCTTGAAGCTCATTGGTCAGTCTGGAGAGGTTAGTGGTTGTTTCCTTGGTTCACTCCTGCGCTGCTTCTATTTAAATAGCAGCCAGATGTTTTTTGATGACAAGTCAGGATGTAGCGTTGTGTCTGAAACCGACAGGGACATCTAAATGTTCCAGAGGTTTTGGTGATGACACAAACACCTTTTAATCTTACCTGGCCGGTATCACCCAGAACCAAAGTACAGGACCCAGCCTGTGTCCGTCTGCTTCACTACTTTTGTTCTTACTTTTGACACCCAGCTCCTCCCTATCTAGGTCAGCTCTCATGTTCTGATCTCTGTGCTCCATTTCATTGGAATCCTGCACTGGAATAAATTATGTGAGTAGTTTCTGTCTGCGTTGCCATGGATACTGTGTGACGTTGGCATTTAAGTGCCAGAGAGAGGGGCTATCTCTGTTTTCCAGACCTAGTGCTTGCTTAAATAGATAACAGAAAACACAAATGTATTGACAGATGATCACACCTTGTACAACTGGATAATAGAAAAATTACCCATGTTTAACAGAATTAATTTGATCAAACTCCACCAGTAGCTACCCACAGACATTTGGTTTATGTTATGTCCAAAGTAATTCCTTAAAATAATATTTTTCCACATCAAGACGGGAGTCGTGAGTTGCAATGACATTTAAAAATGATAATGGAAATATAAAGCTTGTCCATGCAAGTTTCACTTTTCTTGGGAAGGCATCCAACAAGGTGCCAACATAGTCAGCTTTGCGGAATGAAAATAAGATGGCTGGTCCCACCAAAGTACATTTTTTGTAAAAGTGACATCATTTTCTCCTTTTTATAGCTAATTCAAACACTTAGGTGGTGGCATCATAAGTAGAATGAGTGTTTTTCAGGCAGTTGCAGGAGCATCATACAGTTAAAGCAGTGACTAAAGGGGCAGCAGAGGATGCGTTGTAAATGCATGGCCAGGACTCACAGTTAGGTGGACAATCACATTTCAGGTTTGCATGAGGCTATTCGGTCACAAGTGGAGTGCACAGATGTACCAGTGGCCCACTGTTAGAACCAGGGGGACGCCTGCAGGCTCTGTTCATCCGTTCACTGTCTTCTGATCAGCTGAGATCGAACCTGAAGGTAGTTCTCGGTATGAGGGATTGCTGCAAAGTCAACGACACAAAAAAAGCGACTGTCCCCTGTAGCTGCACGCTCATCCTGGAGGTGTGAATGCTGCAAGTCAGTGACTCAGTGCAATCTGCTGGGTTTCCTTATATAGACAACTTTTTAATCAGTTTGTCTGATTGACTCCGTAAAAGGGCTTTGAGGGGACACACACATATATATATATATATATATATATATATATATATATATATATATATATATATATATATATATATATACATATATATATATATATACACCAAAGGAAAGCTTAGTTTTAAGACAGCATTAGGCACACATTAGTTCCTTTATAAGCCTTAATACCTAAATAATTTAATAAATAACTCTTTTTTTAATCAGGCAAATTGTAGTGAGCATGGGGAAAAAATGAGGAACCATACAAATTGTCATTGTCAGATTGTCATTAGACCTGAGCTATAATGTTCTGATATATTATTCAAGCTAAAAATAGAAGACAGAGTACAGACGTTCTACAGGTGACCCACCTGCTCCACTTGAAGGGGCTCGGCTCTTTCTTTACCGGGACAGACAGACAGGAACAGTGCTGACGTTACTGCAGATGGGGTCCAAAACTCCAACTCCCGCTTCGTCCTTGTGGAAGATGCCAACATACTTGAACTCCTCCACCTGAGACACACACTGAGCCCCCAGCTGGAGGAAGTGATCCACCTTTATCCAGCTGAGAACCAGACACGGCATGAAGAATCTGATTGGCCAAGACAGACTACGCAAATACAGGAGTAATGGATTGTAAAATTTGATGCATTACAAAATCCAACTATACCTGTGCCTACCAACTTGACACAGGTACTGGAATATTTGGATAATCCTGTGTCAGTTTACCACTGAGGCATGCCAATGAACCACGTCAGAGATGCTGACATTAGCATGATGGGCATAGATCTCAGGCATGGATCGGTGAGTGCCGTTATACAAGATTAATCCTTTAACTTTGGTTGTCCAGTACATGGATTCTGACACAGAAGATCCATCCAGCTGAGACGACCAGTCCTGATCATGTAGCGGTGAGCTGCACCAGCGTGATGAAGATGATGATGTGAGTCCATGAGGTCACCTCTGGCTGGGATTCAGGAGACCCTGACAGCACGGCGTTACGTCAGAGGCATACCGTATCCCTCCTACTACAGTCTTTATGCAGGACGATGCACGTCGACACTCCATATGCTGCAACAAACCTCTCTGGTCCAGGATTGATCTGCTGAATCTCAGTTTGTTACAGGAGAAGATATAATAACTGTAAACTCTGCATTTTCTCACTGGATCCAGGCTTATGTCCAGGTATATCATGGTGGGACCATCAGTTTGCCTGTCCAGACAACTCCATTAATTAGATCTAAGGCTGTAATAATCACAACACAGTCACGATGTTTCACGATGTTGGCACCAGTCTGAGTGCTTTACTTCTTAGTGTACACTAAATCACTCTGCTAAACTGGAGGATTAACTGATAAAGCTTTTCCATTTTCTCTGAATACAAAGAGAGCCAAAGAAAATGTTAAAGCATTTTGACTTTATTTGACCTTTATTGATACAGGCTAGATTTCTTTGAGAAATAACTTCTTCTTGGCATTTCTAAGAGAGACCCGTCATCAAGAGTTTGTTAGTGTGGCACTTTTTATGTGATCCTGTTTCAAAATGCAAGATGTTTGGCAGATTATATGAAAAAGGAACTCCGGCTGCATGTTGTGCCTTTGAAAACGATTTATTTGTTTATTTAAACACTTTTGAAAATGGAAAATACTAAGAATTTACATACAGCTATAAGATATTACACAGACAAAAACAACGTCACAACCGAGGCCACCACGAGAAAAAGCAAAGCAAGTGAAGGACCTGAGTACAATGAGCTTCTCTCTTTTTAAGGGTAAATCAACCACACATGGTAAAGAAAAGGCTGAGTGCTGTTTTTGGTGCATCTCAGCCTAAATGGCAGGTCTGTTCTTTAACTATTGTCTTTATAACCTGCTGATGCATTTACTGCCTTTGGCTCTGTTTTCTTTTGTTGCTTTTAAAGCCTGGAAGGGTTTAAAATGGATTAGTTTAATTTGATTGATGAAAAGTGGCTACTAGTTAAAGGAAAAGTAAGGCTGGAATAATTATGAACGAATGAAAGAAAGATGAGAAGAATGCGGTAAATTAGCCCCTCACCTCTCCCAACCCCGTGCTTCACCTGCAATGTGGTTATCTGCACGTTTTAGTCTATTTCAGTCAATGTATATACTTTAAGAAGTATTTTAGCATTGTTGAACTTTTTCATGAAGCGAAGCTCAGCAGAATATACATTTAACAGAGTTAACCTGGACTTAATTACCCTCCATTAAGTGAATTCAATGATTCGCCTAACTAGCTGGGTAATGTAAATGACCTAAAATGTAAAAGCAAATATTACGTTTGGTTAAAAAAAACAACTTTGTAACAAAACTTATTTCCTGTATATCAATTTTTCAAGGATATATGATTTCGAACACCAAATCCAGTGTAACCATTTAAATTATGACTTATATTACCACCCAATACAACAGCATTTCACTTTGGACCACAATAACTTATAATAAGTTGTCTCAGGTCTATTTCTGTCAGGTTTAAGCTAATGAGAGGTTCTGGTATTTACCAGCTTTAAAATGTGCTGTTCCAACCTTAGGGGTCCAGGTTCCACCATGACGATACTGAGAAATAATGAGGAACAACGACATGCCTGTTGGACCCTAGAATGTAAAGGAGGAGGATTTACTGTGACTGTAACTGCTTCATCATATTAAGCCCGGTTCAGAAGTTCTGTATGGGCCGACCCTAAAGCAGACTTATACCATCTTAAAACAACCTCAGTCTCCAAAATGTCAGGAGGTCGTTACATTTCGATCCGTTGCATCACGTACGCATTAAACGGTTAAATAGTTTCTATTTTGTTTAGCATCGTGAAAACGTCTCGGTCGCTCTTGCAGCAACTTGCGTCACAAATCACCCCCGACACTCATCTCCATCTCACTTCCTCACCTTTCACAGTCTATACCTAAACTTAACTACCTTCGCTTACTGCAGGGAGGGGCCCTTAAAAAGCTGGGAACTAAAAGGGGTGTGTTGAAGTGCATTATTAAAAACTCTATTTAATTACTAAAGGTTGCACCCATTGGAGTCAGCTTAGTTACATGTAGAGCAGTCAGCCAGCCAGAGGACTGAGAGGCAGCTAAAAGTCATGTCTTCACCCAATAAAGGGGGAAAATGAGGGATAAAATTCACATTTCCTTTACAGGAGAGTTGAACAGCCTCTGTTTTCCTCCTGGAGCATTTTGCTGGGGCTGTGTCAGATATAGCTCATTTCTTTATAAAGTTAGCCTTTTCTTTCTCACACAGGGGCTTGACATCCACCTCCTGCGTATCTGAGGGCTGTCTCCTGGTAAACGTGGTGACATTTCTAGATGTGGCAGGAAGATGAGTGCAGCACACACCTCAGTGTCAGAGATGAGGAGGAATCAGAGCAGGCCAGGTGCCTGAGGCTCTGCGCTCATCAAGATAAGCAGCTACCCCATCCAGTCCCCAGGGGGGGGGGGGGCTTCCTTCACTGCATGGCCTGAGACTGTCCTCCTGGCCCACTGAAGGTCCTACTAACCGTTCTGAGAGGTGGTTCTTCTCCCTCATCAGGAGCTGGCTAACCTCCCCGTCACCACAACCAGCGTTTAGCTTTCATTTATCAGCCGTTATATTTAGATGGGATGGCGGCTTTGGGACAGACCTGTAGCTGTTCACTCCTCAGAGGCCAAGTGTGATGATGACGGGCCTGAGCCTCTTCAGTGGAGACAGGGAGACAGGGAGGGAGACAGGGAGGGAAAGTGTTGGAGTGCTATTCTGTCCGCTGGCTGAGAGCCTGAAGGTCCCACGGGACTCAGGTGGGAATCTTCTGGGTTATTCTGTTGATTTGGACCTGGACAAAAACTGTTGGAGAGGACAGGAAACATCTTCTTCCCATGTTCCCCTTTGATCGGATAAGTTAACATAAAAAAAACAATAAAAGTGGAGCTCTTACAAGTTTCCACAAAATTCTACTAAAATGTGATAAATGATCGTTTGAGCTTCAGCAAAAATCCAGATAAGTTTCCAGAAGGTCTGATCCTTATATATTTGGAAGTCTAGTGTTGGACATGGAAGTAATATATGCTAAAATTGTTAATATTAAATGATCTGCTATGACTTTGCAGGGGGTAAAATTGGTGCATTTGCCTCAGATTTAATGGGTTATAAAAGCTGTGAATTTATTGTGTTATATAGAGAGTGCCAAGGGGCAGAAAAGTGGCCATATTGTGTGGGACTATAGGATATAAAGTAGAATACACTGACAGTAACACAGGAGGCACAATACAAATCAGCTCTGACCTCTTCTAGCAGCATCAATATTCTAACTTAGGTTTGACTGAGGATTTCTGTTTAACATGGTAGAAATCTGCTTTGGTTAACCCCCCCCCCCCCCCCCCCCCCACACACACACACGTTTAATTAGCTGTTAGCATTTCTTTGTGTTCACCCACACTGACGTCATTAAAGGACATGATGAAGGATGTAAATATATTGAATGTTGTATATATATATATATATATATAAATGTGTGTATATCTGGAGCATGTAACTAAAGTAATTTCCCTCTGGGATTATTAAGGTATGTCTGATTCTGAAAGGTGAGATCTGAGCACATGATCACTGCATCAGTTTTGCTCTCCAGTTTAAAAAGTGAACCAAAAAGAAGAGAACAGCAGCTACTTTGTGTTGATTTACCCTTTTTAGAGCCATTCTTGTTGCATCTTGTACAGGTACACCATTGTGGCATATTTGCAGATAGAATTCAAAGCATATACAGATATTTATCATTATACATGAAACATTAATAGGACAAAATATTTGAGTAAAATTCTTCTTCAACATATATATAGAAATATATATTACACATCCTGTCTATTTGACACATAAAATCAGTCCTTAATTTGGTCTTTATAATAGTTAAAACTAATCTGAAGCCACTTTTAATGTTAGTTTGACAGAAAGGGACTAAAGTTCACGTTGCCTTAGATTAATAGAAACTCCATGCTCTGTACACAGAGGTAAATACATTGTACAGTATATATTTTGAACACAAGGACCATGTCTCGTCTCTTTGGAATGACTAAGTATGCAATGCAAAACCCTGAAATATTCACCTTGTGTTCTTTATTTACAGCCATGCAGCAGACATTTACACTTCAACATAGAGCAGTGTACTTTAAACCGCTCTCCCTACTGTCTTTGGAGACATTTGTACACCATTTACCATGGACAGTAGAAAATAAACAGCATTTCTTTTAAATAACCACCTCTCAGAAGCCTTTAAATGGAGTTTCCTCCTCACTAGAAGGTAGAAGTCTGTCATTGGTGGCCAGAAACGATGCTCTATCCCAGCAGCATCTTTAAAAGCAGTAATTGTGAGGAGCATGTAATTATCGGGCACAGGGACACTCTGCTGGGCTGATTATTGGCCTCTGGCTGAAGCAGTGACTCTCATCTCAAGCATCATTTCATCATCTACAGTATATTAGAAATATCAGCTCAGTATTCTGTCTAGGAGGAACAGGTTATTTAGATGAAAGGAACGAAGAACAGGAAGACACAACCACATCTGGATGAGAATGCAGCATCTGTAACGGCTCCATAAGGAAATATTTCTTATGTGGTGGCTAAGCAGACACAAAAGCAACGTTGTGATACATTTACTGCAATGACCATCTATGCAAGAACAAAACTGTGAGCTCAGCAAAGTTAAGAGGAACAACTCTAATTACCCACCACTAGAAGTCGGCTTTAGCTTGAACTGACTTTGTGGGACCAAACCCAGCAGGAGGCCGACTGATCGAGTCCAGTCTCAGATAAAGTTCTGACAGCTTTACTGCTGTTATTATGCATTACAGCCTTACATATGAACTTTTTGTCTTGGTTTTTGGCTCAGATAAAATGAAAATCAAAACTAGCCAAAAATAACCCCTGTCAACACAAATAGCTGTTTTTAAATAATGATTTCAGTTCATAATAGACAACGCTTTCCAAACCAGCCCGGCCTTCAAAATAAAAAAAAGTACTGCCTATATTGCTGTATAGAATGAAGAAAATGCTTACATAGAACCTGTTGGACATCTATCAGTCTGGAAAAGCGTACGAGGCCAATTCCAGGGTTTTGTGACTCCAGAGAACAACAGAGAGAACTATTATCTCCACATGCAGAAAACATGGAAGACAGCGGGACCTCACCAAAACTACTCCAAGAGCTCCTCAACAGCTCATCCAGGAGGTCAGAGACGAACCAGGTGCAACATCTAAAGCTCTGCAGACCTCATGGACTCAGTTAAGGTCAGAGATCATTATTCTACAGTAAATCAAAGTCTGAGGGAAAGTCCAGAACCACTGCTGACCCAAAGACACACAGGCCTGTTTCACTTTTACCCAAAAAAAGAAATATTTGGGGTTTTTTTTATGAAAAGACTGTTGGGAAAATATTCTGTGGACTATCGAGATAAAAGTGGGCCTTTTTGGAGGATGATTAGTTGACAGGAAATATTTCAGAAAAGCAAAACCTTACCTACAGTAAATCATGATGTCATTTTAAACTGATGAAATAAAGAAGTTTAAATTTGTATTAATGATGATGGGAAGATGGGGGCGAGTCATTTTCATGCCACCGTGCATCAGCGTAGTGCAGGGAAAGTGACACAGACTGATTATGTGGAAAAGAGTTGGACCAGTACAATCGCTGCATATCCCCCTAATGTAAGGCAGGATATGCAGAAAAAAGCAGGACAAACAGCCACAGAGATCAGATTAAGAGTCCTGAGAAGCGTGTTAATCTGAAAACTGGAGCAAACATTGCTGCACATTCTGCCTGACATTCCTTCTTTTGTCACAAAGGTCCCGCCCCTCTGTGGTGGATCACAGGGCAGACCCACAGCACTTTTAAATCCCTCGGTTACATGCCGGTTTGTTAGGTCTCAGAGCTAGTTCACACACGCATCACTTCCCATGATTCCTCAGTGCACAAACCAGGAAATAAATAAATGACTCTGTTTCATTTTGCTATCACTATTTTAACTTGTGTTTAATTCCTCTATGTCTGAGTCTGATGGTCCACACATTTTAGATAGCATTCTCGGTGCTTTGAGTTCATTCTTGTAAAAATAACACATTTCCTGATTTTGGACATCTAACTATAATATGTCCTTAAATACCAAACCGTCTTTGTGTGTTGTTTCTCTGGATGGATTACTTTGTCCGAGCAGTAACCTTTAATAATGTACTAATAATAATAATAATGGTTAATCTATGGTTTACAGAAAGCTACAAAGTTTTACAGTATCTCAAAGCTCTCATTGCTCCATATAATCCCATCAGAGTGGCTTTCTCCCACATTGCAGATTTGTTTCCGGTTCCTGGAGGATGTCACGGTAGAATGATGGGGAACATGGGGAACACTGCGGTTTATCTGGGGTTTTCTCTTACCTTATCTCACCTTTGCAGACAGGACTTAATCTACTGATTTTCCACAAGGACAACAACAACAGAACATGTGCTGTCAGTTAAATTGGATTATATTTAGGGTATATTTGGAATTGATTTGTATGAAATGAAAAAGGCTGCATTTAAATGACTGAATCGGTTTACCTTCTCCTGATATCAGTCATTGCTGAATGTCTTCAACACGTGAAGCTGGATAAATATACCTGCATTTAATTGAATTCAGAAAAATGGACTGACCTTTCAATTAGTAATGGGTTGTTGTTATTTTACTGCAGAATTGGCCAGAAAGGGGATGTGGTGACTCATGCTCCATGTAGTTACACCTTTGAGGCTTTAATTGCCCTCTGCAAACTCTTGTTACAGTCTTTCCAACACAGTAGACAACTATTTTCACTTATTTATTTCTAAAAATAGAGATTCTAAGACATTCATTGTGCAGTCTTGACATGGAGCCTCCATGATGCACTGGAGCTTTTATTTCAGATAGCATCAACTTGACTTTGTACCATAATTGTAAAACCTAACACACCTTAAATCTCCTTTTCACTTGATGTTTTCATGATAATGAATCTTCCTTAGGTAATACACCTAAAGGGTTCTTCAATGAATCCGTAGCCTCTCACACATGAAAGGAGATAAAGACTTCCCACTACCTCGACCAGACACCTCTGACTCTGGAGCTGCTGCTTATCTGATCATAATTTACACTCAAGCTGGCTGGACATATGCACTGGACCTGCCTGAATCCACATGTTTGCATTCACCTTAAAAAGACAACCCTTTTCCCAACTCTCTGACTTTAAACCACACAAAGTTTTTCCTGTTCCAGCTAAGATCGCCAAAAGTATTTATTTTGCTGTTGTTAAAAAACAGAATAATGAGAGAGAAATCTATTCATTGGTTCATTGATTTCTTATACCTTGGGGAGGGGGGGGGGGTAGGTTTCCTCTCATAAGGTTTCTCAAAGTACTTTGGTAGAACTTTAAGCCGTTTTGTAACTAAATTGGTGGTTTCATTATATTCATGATCCTTCAACAAATGGAAGACCCGTTTTTGTCCGAGCTTTAACTTCCTAGCCGATGTCCTAAGACGCCACTTCAGTATTTCCACATCATGTTCTTTCCTAATGATGTCGTGAACCAGCCCCTCCTACAGCAAACTGCCCCAACAACATGATGCTAACAGCATTACTTCACAGGTGGAACAGTAATTTCAGTCTTGCAAGCTTCAACTATTTTCTCCAAGTATAACAATGGTTTCTGTGACCAGAAACGCTCCTGGTCCCTGAGCACACCTGCCTACTGTAATCTAAGTTTTTTATGCTGCTTTTGGAATAATGGCTTCTTCCTCCCAGAGCGGCCTTTCAGCCAACCCTAGTGCAGGAATGCTTTTACCGTTGACAACGGCTCTCTCTGTCAGCTTTAGCAGCTTTTTCACAGGATCTGGGCTGATTTACACATTTCGGGCCAGAACCCGATCAACCTCTGGAACACAGAATCCGTCTCCTTGCTGAGGAGTATGACGGCTGAGTATCGCCATGCTGTTTATACTTTCATCTAATCATCTGAACATATGAAAGGGGAATATTCAGGCATCAAGAAATTGGACCCAAGGATGAACCAGAGCCGTCCTGATTGAACTGACTGTCACACGAGGAAGCAGAATCATTGCGTGTTGTCTATCAGAAGCTTAGAAAGCCAAAACATCATCATCTGGGATTCTCCAGCCTGATAAAATGCAGTAATTGAAATGTAAAAAAAGCTTTCTCTCTGATCATGCTAGTGTTTAGCAAACAGCATCCTGGCAACGCTGACTGACCTAAAGAGCAAAGGTCTGAATTAATGCCCTAACCCCAGGCTATGTAGTGCTGTGGCACCAATGCAACCTCAACTATCCAGCATCTAAACCAAAGACAATACGTAGTACTTAATTATTAAGAAATAATACGGGAAAGCTTTACCCCCGTCACACAAGCTGTTTGATATTTTTTTGTTTTGAACTAAACATTTAAACACTTAGGTTCAGAAAAACGCTAAAGCCAACCTTTTTTCAACAAGCAAAAAACAATCAATCAGCAACTCAATGTTCAGTTTGCAACTGATGGAGCCCCCCCCCCCCCATCTCTAGATAAACAGTTTATCTAGATCAGTCCCTCAAATGTACGTTAGCCCTTCCGTTTTTTTTCAGGAATGGCTTTATGTCACTAAACATGAACAGGTGAACTTCTGTCTCTGATTAGGCTTAACGAGGTTTCTCTCAAGGATTTCTCTTTGTTCAACACAATTAATCACTTGTCAGTAATCCTCAGCCTTCTCTGAATGCAGAAAATACGTCGCAGACAGACGACACAAAGCTGAGAGGAAGTAGGACAAGCACAAGTGATTATGTGATTTAATGCTTGGAATCTTAAAGAAGTGTCATTATCAGCTACTTAAAGAGGACAAAGAAGGATGGTGGTTCTGGAAGCGGGCGGGTTGGGACGTGTCAGCACAATGGGTTTGTTTACCCGGCGTCTAGAAATGAATTATGTGTTAAAATGGCATGTATTGAGGGAGAGGCCCCACAGCTATGGGTATGTAATCTGATAAACTCTAAATAACACAAGCTAACAGATGAATAACATTGTCACATTAGCTGAGAAAGTCTCTGAAAGAAGAAAATACACAGTCTACTAAAACTTCTCAGCCTTTATGGTAGCTTCTGCAAAGTAAACCACCTTCATCTACGGATGTGTGATACTTGAATCTGTGTCTTTTATAGAGTTTACACCAGATATTTAGAAACCTTGGATAAAAACACACACAGACTGCTGCTCATC
This sequence comes from Fundulus heteroclitus, assembly GCF_011125445.2. Lineage (NCBI taxonomy): Eukaryota > Metazoa > Chordata > Actinopteri > Cyprinodontiformes > Fundulidae > Fundulus > Fundulus heteroclitus. Next base: position 22,273,012 of record NC_046384.1, read on the forward strand.
ACTGTAGGGAACATTTTCTGTTTCGGATCAGATCGACTGTCCATTACTTCTATTTGCTTAAGTCCAGAAAATGACAGATGATTTGTTATGATTTAAAATCAACAAGCTTAATTTCCTATTATGCAGTCCTCAAAAAAACAACACAACAGGTGGGTGATGTCATAGCTCTGCAAGCTTCTGATTGGGTCAGCTCCCGGACTCTTCTGTGGTGCAGAGGTTCTGTTGTGAAAAGTAGAAGTAAATCCTGAACCAGCATGGATGTCATGTTGTGGGGGTGTTTTACTGCATTTTACAAAATGAATGGCATCACGAGCAAAGACGGTCCAACATCAATAGACATCAGCCAGGAAGTTAAACCTTGGACTCAAATGGGCCTCAGCTTCCCACCAGAGTGGTTCAACGTGGCTAAAAAACAACAAAGTACATGTTCTGGAGCGTCCTGACCTCCGTCCTGACCTCAGTCCTGACCTCAGTCCTGACCTCCGTCCTGACCTCAGTCCTGACCTCCGTCCTGACCTCCGTCCTGACCTCAGTCCTGACCTCAGTCCTGACCTCAGTCCTGACCTCCGTCCTGACCTCAGTCCTGACCTCAGTCCTGACCTCTGTCCTGACCTCAGTCCTGACCTCAGTCCTGACCTCAGTCCTGACCTCCGTCCTGACCTCAGTCCTGACCTCAGTCCTGACCTCCGTCCTGACCTCAGTCCTGACCTCAGTCCTGACCTCAGTCCTGACCTCCGTCCTGACCTCCGTCCTGACCTCAGTCCTGACCTCAGTCCTGACCTCAGTCCTGACCTCTGTCCTGACCTCAGTCCTGACCTCCGTCCTGACCTCAGTCCTGACCTCCGTCCTGACCTCTGTCCTGACCTCAGTCCTGACCTCAGTCCTGACCTCCGTCCTGACCTCCGTCCTGACCTCAGTCCTGACCTCAGTCCTGACCTCAGTCCCAGAGAACGTTAGTGAACGGAGCTGCAGAGGCAGGGTAAGCGAACCTGACCCAGTGTGAGCAGTTCTTTCAGGTAGAAACGGGCCAAAATACCAGCAAACTCTGGCGATAGGCCTGCTGATGGAAAACTAAAGGGACTCTAAACCATAAAGGACCTGCTTTCTGATTCTGATTCTGATTCTGAACGACGTTTTCACTCGCTGAGTAAAAAGAACTTTCTCTCTGGCTCCCATAGAGCTTTCTTTTGATATTGAGGCTAAAGACTAGCTAACTTCAAGGTTTACCCTCCAATAACAAGGATATCATCCTGCGTTTCAAACTGAAAAGAGTTCTTCTTCTTCAAACTTAATTCTGTGTATTTAAGAGCATGAATACTTCTATAGCAGATCGATGAAACCAGTGGGCTTCAGTTAGAATCTCCTGCAGCTCGTCATTATTGTTAGCCAGAACATGTGCATGTGTAGACGGAGAGTGTCTATAAGGAGAACTCTGAGACAGAGAAGGTTCTTCCCAGAGGAGTTCTGCACAGTGAACATAAAACCAGCCAGCAGCCGAGACGGGGAAGAGGAAAGTTCCCCACCAGCCAGACATGTGAGGCGGTGAGAGGCTCTGTTTTAAAAAATGGATCAGTTTTTAGCCTTTTGCTTCTTCTCTGGGACTATAAGAATAATAAATGGAGATAATTCATGTGTTTAGCCGCTCTAAAACCTTTGCTGCTTAAGATGACGGTACACTAATAGTAAAAAAGTGTTAAAATACACAAAGAAATCGGATAAATCTCTGGAATATGTTTCTAACTTCTTTTGGTTTTTAATGCACTTTGAAGGATAAAAGTGATTTCCTTTAAATTGTGTAAATGGTAGGTTGAAGTAAAATGGAATTGGATTTTAAGTCATTTTAATACATGTATATGCTAATCTAACTGTTTAGAGGAGACGTTTTAATCTGTTTGAATGAGATTAAAAATTCTCATTCAAACAGCTGTCATTTACAGGATTCTGTGTCAGTGCGTCCGCTGAGCGGAGGAGAGGCGCTGTGGCCGTGTTTCCGTGTTTCTGTGTTTCTGTGTTCCCGTGTTTCTGTGTTTCCGTGTTTCTGTGTTTCTGTGTTCCCGTGTTTCTGTGTTCCCGTGTTCCTGTGTTCCTGTGTTTCTGTGTTTCTGTGTTTCCGTGTTTCTGTGTCTCTGTGTTCCCGTGTTTCTGTGTTCCCGTGTTTCTGTGTTCCTGTGTTCCTGTGTTCCTGTGTTCCTGTGTTTCTGTGTTCCTGTGTTCCTGTGTTCCTGTGTTCCTGTGTTCCTGTGTTTCTGTGTTCCTGTGTTCCTGTGTTCCTGTGTTTCTGTGTTCCTGTGTTCCTGTGTTCCTGTGTTCCTGTGTTTCTGTGTTCCTGTGTTTCTGTGTTCCCGTGTTCCTGTGTTCCTGTGTGCTATCAGCGTCAGCAGCGCTTTGCTTTCATCTCTCCTTCTAAATGTGACAGAGTGCCTGAAAACCATGGCTGTGGGAGCCAAAGGCAGAGGCCAGACTCTCCGTCAGGTGTTGCTGTATAGAGACAACAGGAGCACTTAGGGACTTAGGGAGAGGTTGCCGGTTTGATTCCCCGCTCCCACTGCCTCAATCGCTGTGTCCTTCTACCGAAAGAGTTTCAGTCAAACTTTAGCCCACAGCTGGAACTATGCAAATACAACATTTATTGTTGAGGAAAATGCAACAATGGACTTCATCTTGACACCCATTAAGTCTCCTTCCTGATCAGTAACCTGCTGCTGGAGGTTCTGTTGTATATCTTCCTCTGCAGAAACTGCTGCCTCCAGTCATTTACTGAAGCAACAGGCGATCACATGAATGCTGCATGGTAAATGGTAAATGTTGTCAATGGTTCCTTTGCAGCCTAGTTTTCTAAAATCGTACGTTATTAAATGGAAACATGAGTGGCAGAGTGAATGGAGAGAGAATGTTTCCCACGGAGGAGAGTGTTCTACAGAGAGGCCCGTTCCTGCAGCGCAGCAACATTATGACAGGTGATCTGAGCTAAAATTAATGAGTCTCCCTCTGGGTGCAGGTTTCTTTAACCTGGTGGTGACACACTGAGCTGCGTGTCTGCTGGTGATCCACTAAAATCTATCACAAGCCTTCCAGTCTCTGCATTGCTGCCTGTTTTCTCACACAACTCAGCAGGCTGAGAAACTCCAGTCTCAATTAGGAACGTCTAAAATGTTGATCTACGCTTAAAGAAGCACCATGGGAGAATTAAAATGTAGTAGTTTTATTTACAGACCAACTTAACTGGTATGTACTAAGATTCAGCTTCAGAGCCATGATGTTATGTGACTCTCAAAAGAACTCAAGATGTTAAGAGATAATCAGAGTCTGGTTTATGCAGTATCTAAAAAAAATCGTTCAAATAAATGACTTTATGCGTTTGTACCATTAATATAGATCTCTATTACACACAGGATTCTGTTTCATGATAATACAAGAATACATGCTAGAGAGCCCACGTTCAGCAAGAGGAAATGAAACAATGCAATTCATTAGATCCATCCGTCCATCCGTCCATCCATCCATCCATCCATCCATCCATCCATCCATCCATCCATCCATCCATCCATCCATCCATCAATTATCCATCAATCATCCATCAATCATCCATCCGTCCGTCCGTCCGTCCGTCCATTCATCCATCCATCCATCCATCCATCATCCGTCCGTCCGTCCATCCATCCATCCATCCATCCATCCATCCATCCATCCATCCATCCATCCATCCATCCATCCATCCATCATCCATCCATCCATCAATCATCCATCAATCATCCATCCGTCCGTCCGTCCGTCCATCCATCCGTCCGTCCGTCCGTCCGTCCATCCATCCATCCATCCATCAATCATCCATCCATCCATCCATCCATATGGATACACATTAAAGAGATCAAATCAATTGCATCTTTTTTAAATCTATTCCAGTCCTCTGCTACACAACCCACTATCACTGAGTTCTTTCCACAGTCGTGAAAAAATGGGGACGCCCCATGAACTATAAAGATCTGGGCCTTTTTTCTTTCCAAGATTTTCCCTTTCTTGGTTCTTAGTTCCTCAGACACACTCTGATACGTGCCAGACTTCATGGTGGATTCCATGATGGTGATCTGCTCAGGTCCTGCTGCAGCAAAGCGTTTCCAAACCACAACGCTCCCTCCATGCTTCACAGTGGGTATGAGGTTCCATTATTGTTCTACTATCTGTTCTGAGACATGTGTGGGGGACGTCTTACGTATCCCTTACTATGTAACTTGGACGGTTGTAATTGCGTTTTACAAAACAATCTCCAAATCTTCAGTGCTGATTGTTTCGATGCAGTATCCCAACTTTTCAGTATCTTTTAATGGAATATTAAATATCCATATGTCCACACCCCTCCCTGGGCTGCCACCTTACCGTGGTGGAGGGGTTTGAGTGTCCCAATGATCCTAGGAGCTATGCTGTCAGGGGCTTTAAGCCCCTAGTAGGGTCACCCAAGGCAGACAGGTCCTAGGTGAGGGACCAGACAAAGCGCAGCCCAAAACTCCCCTTATGATGAGTACGATTATTGGACCTCGTGTTCCCTCGCCCGGACACGGGTCACCGGGGCCCCACTCTGGAGCCAGGCCTGGAGGTGGGGCACGTTGGCGAGCGTCTGGTGGCCGGGCTTTTGCCCATGGAGCCCGCCCGGGCTCAGCCCGAAGAGGTGACATGGGTCCCCCTTCCCATGGGCTCACCACCTGTCGGAGGGGCCAAAGGGGTCGGGTGCATTGTGCAACGGGTAGCAGTAGAGGGCGGGGACCTTGGCGTTCCGATCCTCGGCTGCAGAAGCTGGCTCTTGGGACGTGGAATGTCACCTCTCTGGTGGGGAAGGAGCCTGAGCTTGTGCGCGAGGTTGAGAGGTTCCGACTAGAGATAGTCGGACTCACCTCGACGCACCGCTCTGGCTCCGGAACCAGTCTCCTTGAGAGGGGCTGGACATTCTTCCACTCTGGAGTTGCCCATGGTGAGAGGCGCCGAGCTGGGGTTGGCATACTTGTTGCCCCCCATCTCGGTGCCTGCACGTTGGGGTTTTCCCCGGTGAACGAGAGGGTGGCCTCCCTCCGCATTCGTGTGGGGGGACGGGTTCTGACTGTTGTTTGCGCTTATGCGCCAAACAGCAGTTCAGATTACCCACCCTTTTTGGAGTCCTTGGAAGGGGTACTGGAGAGTGCCCCTCCTGGGGACTCCCTCGTTTTGCTGGGGGACTTCAACGCTCACGTGGGCAATGACAGTGGGACCTGGAGGGGCGTGGTTGGGAGGAATGGCCCACCTGATCTGAACTCGAGTGGTGTTTTGTTGTTGGACTTCTGTGCTCGCCATGGATTGTCCATCACAAACACCATGTTCAAGCATAAGGGTGTCCATATGTGCTCTTGGCACCAGGACACCCTAGGTCGCAGTTCAATGATTGACTTTGTTGTCGTTTCATCTGACCTGCGGCCGCATGTCTTGGACACTCGGGTGAAGAGAGGGGCGGAGCTCTCCACCGACCACTACCTGGTGGTGAGTTGGGTCCGATGGCGGGGGAGGAAGCCGGTCCGACCGGGCAGGCCCAAACGCACTGTGAGGGTTTGCTGGGAACGTCTGGCAGAGTCCCCTGTGAGGCGGAGCTTTAACTCCCACCTCCGGGAGAACTTTAAACACGTCCCGAGGGAGGCGGGGGACATTGAGTCTGAATGGACCATGTTCCACGCCTCTATTGCTGAGGCGGCTAGTCGGAGCTGTGGCCGCAAGGTTGTCGGTGCATGTCGCGGCGGCAACCCTCGAACCCGCTGGTGGACACCAGCGGTGAGGGAAGCCGTCAAGCTGAAGAAGGAGTCCTACCGGGCTTTTTTGGCCTGTGGGACTCCGGAAGCAGCTGATGTGTACCGGCAGTCGAAAGCGGCAGGCGGCTCGGCTGGTCGCCGAGGCAAAAACTCGGGCGTGGGAAGAGTTCGGAGAGGCCATGGAGAAAGACTTCCGTACGGCTTCGAAGCGATTCTGGTCCACTATCCGGCGTCTCAGGAGGGGGAAGCAGTGCAGTACCAACACTGTTTACAGTGGGGGTGGTGTGCTGCTGACCTCGACTCGGGACGTCGTGTTTCGGTGGGCGGAATACTTCGAAGACCTCCTTAATCCCACCAACACGTCTTCCATTGAGGAAGCAGAGCCTGAGGACTCTGGGTCGGGTTCTCCCATCTCTGGGGCTGAGGTTGCCGAGGTTGTTAAAAAGCTCCTCGGTGGCAAGGCCCCGGGGTTGGATGAGATTCGCCCTGAGTACCTTAAGGCTCTGGATGTTCTGGGGCTGTGTTGGTTAACGCGGCTCTGCAGCATTGCGTGGACATCGGGGGCAGTTCCCCTGGATTGGCAGACTGGGGTGGTGGTCCCCCTATTTAAAAAGGGGGACCGGAGGGTGTGTTCCAACTACAGAGGAATCACACTCTTAAGCCTCCCTGGTAAGGTCTATTCAGGGGTTCTGGAAAGGAGGGTCCGTCGGATAGTCGAATCTGGGATTCAGGAAGAGCAGTGTGGTTTTCGTCCTGGCCGTGGAACACTGGACCCTCAGCAGGCTCCTGGAGGGGGCATGGGAGTTTGCCCAACCAGTCTACATGTGCTTTGTGGATCTGGAGAAGGCATTCGACCGTGTCCCCCGGGGGATCCTGTGGGGGGTACTCCGGGAGTATGGAGTACCGGACCCTTTAATAAGGGCTGTCAGGTCTCTGTACGACCGGTGTCAGAGTCTGGTCCGCATTGCCGGCAGTAAGTCGGACTCGTTTCCGGTGAGAGTTGGACTCCGCCAAGCTTGCCCTTTGTCACCGATTCTGTTCATAACTTTTATGGACAGAATTTCTAGGCGCAGCCAAGGTGTTGAGGGGATCCGTTTTGGTGGCCTTAGGATTGCGTCTTTGCTATTCGCGGATGACGTGGTCCTATTGGCTTCATCAGGGCGTGATCTACAGCTCTCACTGGAGTTGTTCGCAGCCGAGTGCGAAGCGGCCAGGATGAAAATCAGTGCCTCCAAATCCGAGACCATGGTCTTGAACCGGAAAAGGGTAGAGTGCCTTCTCCGGGTTGGGGAGAATGTGCTGCCCCTAGTGGAGGAGTTCAAGTATCTTGGGGTCTTGTTCACGAATGAGGGGAGGATGGAGCGGGAGATGGACAGGCGGATTGGTGCAGCGTCTGCTGTGAAGCGGGCGCTGTACCGATCCGTTGTGGTGAAGAGAGAGCTGAGCCAAAAGGCCAAGCTCTCGATTTACCGGTCGATCTACGTTCCTACCCTCATCTATGGTCACGAGCTTTGGGTCGTGACCGAAAGAACGAGATCCCGGATACAAGCGGCCGAAATGAGTTTTCTCCATAGTGTGTCTGGGCTCTCCCTTAGAGATAGGGTGAGGAGCTCAGTCATCCGGGGAGGACTCAGAGTAGAGCCGCTGCTCCTCCACGTCCAGAGGAGCCAGTTGAGGTGGCTCGGGCATCTGGTCAGGATGCCTCCTGGACGCCTCCCTGGAGAGGTGTTCTGGGCACGTCCCACCGGGAGGAGGCCCAGGGGAAGACCCAGGACACGCTGGAGGGACTATGTCTCCCTGCTGGGAACGCCTTGGGATTCCTCCTGAGGAGCTGGCCCAAGTGGTTGGGGAGAGGGACGTCTGGGCCTCCCTACTGAAGCTGCTGCCCCCGCCACCAGACCCCGAATAAGATGAAGAAGACGGACGGACGGACGGACGGACATATGTCCACATTTGTGAGAAAACAGGTCTGCATAGGGTGTTCTAATATCTTCAGACTGTATGTTCTGATGCCTTCCTATAAAAAAAGAGCATGATGTTTTCTCTCCCAGTAAGACAAGCTCTTTTATTGGATCTAGTATTACACACCATCCTTCACTCCCTGCAAACGTTAATGATCCTCAGCCGGTCATGTCCCTGTCATCGGTTCCTCAAAGCATTATAAGTAGGCCATCAGCACTGGCCCGCTCCTGAATCCCTCACATCTTTATGATTCTTCATAAGTCCACCTTCAACACCCTGCCTCAACGTCAAGGCCAGAGTGTTTAAGCATTGCACACATATACATTTATTTCATTTCCAAGGCACTGGGTGGATAAAAGCACCCACTGACCACAGCCTCCCACTGCCTTCTAACCGTAGTGTTTCCTGGGCCTAGTCTTCCCCAGCACACATCCAACCATGCTGAAGAAAACACGTTTCATCAAACATTTCTTTCTATTCGTGGTCTTTTCTATCATGTTGAGCATAAACTTCAGCAATTCAAGCTGCAGTGGCCCGTCTCTTGACAGGGCCAACCTTTGCATCTCTAGTCCATCGTGGAGCCTTTGCTGCCCACAACCCTGCTGCAGGTCCACCACTGTTCCTCCTCTAGAGCATTTTAATGAATACCAAACAGGGATGGACATTTAAATCTCTGGATCTAAAGCAAAGCAGAGACCTGACATGTCTATTCAGCCTCATCCGCTCAAACACTTTATCTGTGAAACCCAGGCAAGAATTGCTTGTGTGAACAAAAATGTATTTCAGGGAGTTTTGTGTAAAAGCTGGCTTTGCTGTCACCTGCAGTTCTAGAAATATCAAATGAGAAATGCTTTTATTTACGGCCTCTCTCTGTCTCTCTCTGCAGTGAGGCCACCAGGAGAAGCACAGAGAGCTTTGCAGCAGTGACATGGAGGCCTGATGGCTGATTCTAACGGTGACTGAGGAACGTCCTGAAACAGGAAACGAAGGGATGAAAGAATTTACCGCAGAGTGTTAAATCCTTAAGAACAACAGAAGAGCCTTCAGTTTCCTATGCTTTGCATCATCAGAACAACTCATGTTTATTTTTCTTCTGTGAAATCATTTCTTCCAACATGGCTCAGAGAGAGAAGAAGCTAAAAAGGCTGAATGGGTTTCTGTTCTCTTAAAGGCAGCATAGCTATTGATCAGACATGCAGCTGTAGCAAATACAACATGCAGTTTTCAAATGATGATGTTAATTATTAAAGGCAAAGAACTTACCGACTATGGGCAAAAGTAATTAGCCTCTAAACCCTTCCCTAATATTTATGCTATTTAACCAGCGAGGAGCGAGCTATAACCATATGAATGGACAGGCGCGTTGAACAAAGGGATGGAGGAGACGGACTGATTGGATCATGGGGGGAAACTGGCTGATGAAGGCCTGGGAGGAGACACCTCAGCAGGTACAGGTTCCAGGAAGCAGCTTTTCCCCAGCCCAGTTCCACGCCAATGTTTTAGACTTAAAACTGAGCAGAGGCCAGAGTCAGCTTGATGCAAGTCAGTGAGACTATTACAGAGAATAGTCTGCATGGGGAGGCTAACATCCAGGAATGTAAATGGTTAAAATGGAGGTGCCATGTCTGGATGTGGTAGATGAGGCTCTGGTATGGAAGGAGTTGACCTCAGCAAAACTTGGTGGAAGGGTTTGATGAAACTAAAGTTCTTCCCTCAGGAGGAAGAGTGGGTCTAGAGGTGAGGTATTTATGTTAATAGATGTTAACATGGATATTAATGGATATACTGTGGACAGCAAGGCCTCCCTGAACCTGTCTGCTGGATGGGTTGTACTAGAACATCATTAGAAGGCTTATTTCTGAAAGTGCAGCAAACTCTGAGCAGCTTAGGAAGCTAAAGAAGGCAAACAGACACAGATTCTACGAGATGAACGACTGGAGCGTGGTGTGAGGATGTAATGACCAATGAGGAGCTCTGATACGATAGAGAGGCACTGAGAGACGGCTGAAGGTTCTTGCTTTTCAGACCCTTTAAGAATCATTGGGACATGGCAGTGAAGATTAGATGAGCAGCTGTTACCCATTACCAGCCTAAATATACAGAATGGATGAAAGTCTGCTTGGTTGAGATTCACATTTTAAATAATACACAAATGTATGCAATGAGGTGACAGATGGACAGGGTATCAGGAGAGGAGAAATGCAGAGACTGAGCTGTTAAGGATGGATTCCTGTGAAGCTTTGGGGAGCTTGACTACCCGGGGAGTAAGCTGCAGATCATCAGAGACAGAGAGGGACTGCCTGCAGTTGGACAGGTTTCCAGATCTGCAGCTAATAGTGGGACTTTCTGAAAGGAGAAGCAACGATGTTGAGCTGAGATTAAAGCTTAACATCATAATGAGGGTTCTACATGAATGTGAATGAATTTTGGCCCTCTCTTGTTCTAATTTTGGCCTATGAAGTGTTTTATAGGATGAGTGGTCTGTTTAAGGTCATGCCACAGCAGCTGGATAAGAGTCCAGTTCAGATTGTGTCCATGTTATTTCTGATTTATGCAGTGGTGGACTTGATGGTGTGCTTCAGATCATTGGTCTGTTGGATAACCAAAGCGTGTTTGAGACATTCTCCTTCAAGACTTTCTGATAGAAAAGAGTATTTTTGATGTATTAACTATGAAAAGCCGTCCAGGTTCTAAAACAGCAAAGAAAAGGCAGATCATCACACCACCGCCGTCTATGACTGTAGCTATAATGTTCTTTTTCTGAAATGCTGCGTCAGACAGGAAAGTTCTATTTTTCACTCGTCAGTCCATGGAATGTGTTTAAGATGTTTTAATAAATGTCTTGGAACAGCAGTGGTTTGGACCTAGGCATTTACCAATCACTGCTGTTTTTGTCTCTTATTGCTGAAGTGTGAGCAGTAACCTGATTAGAGTTATTCTGTGATCTCATGGATGGCTCATCCAAACACAATCAGACTAAATTTTGGTAGACCCGTCACTCTTGGTAGGTTTTCTCTCTTTGTAGCCAGCGGTTTGCAGGAGCTGACAGGTTTCCAGGTCAGGGAGTAATCAGGCCAAGATGTGGCCAAGTTTAACCAAAAAGTGTTTATGATGTAGAAATCTATACGGCGGATTTTGGCGTATTCTTTCATGACTTAGGACAAGATATTAATAGAAATGTTGGATGAACAAGCTATTTTAGTGACCTGTCTGCTTTCCAACCCTCTCAGTGTATTCAGAGAGTTAAGGAAGCCTGAGCTGCATCATTCCCTGAAGGACCACCAGGACTTCCTGCTGGAATCAGCGGTTTTCTGCAGTGATAGTGGCAGAAGCACAACGGGGACAGAACCAGGTATGACACACAGGTAAAGCTACTTTCACCTGGAAATAAGGACCTGCACAGTCCTGAGGTGGGGGGTGTGAATAAAGGTAACTCAGCAGATGAATGCCGATTTGGAGCTCTTTGTTAGATATAATTTTTTTTTCTGTTTCCTAATGAAACTGAAGTTCTTCTGAACTGGAGCAGTGTGGTAACGTCTTGCTCAGTTCACAAAGCTGATGAACTCCATGTGCTGCTGGTGTGCCAACACTAAGTAAATGATGCAAGTAGCCCGGTGGTGTGATTTTCCTTTTTATTGTGTTTCCAGCTGAAGCTGACAGACTAGAACTAAATAAAGGATTCCTGTACTGCCTCCTTGGTTCGTGCCCTACTTTTCTTTCTCAAGCTCATCATTGCATTTCCCTAATTCCCCCTTCCCCTCTCCTTTTCTCTGTCATTCCTTTGCATCAGCTTTCTTCTTTGAGGAGGACTGAATTGAAATTCTAAGTTGTTCTGTCATCTCTCTGAGCACCTTACGGTCAGACACAGGATAGTTTAACACGTGGCATGCAGGGAAGCCAGGCATGGAACCAAGCCTCTGTGGTTTACTGTGGTTCTCTTCCTGTGAAATGCCACTTCATTTATTGTTATTTGGACTCGTAAAAGTATTTACCTCTGGGTATTAAAATGTCCAAACACAGTTCCTGTTGTAATAAATGAGGAACATCCCAAGCTCTGACCGTCTTACAGCTCAGTTCAATCATCTGAACACAGAGAGGAGGGACACCCTGCAGACCTAGCTAGACATGGACGTCCACCTAAACTGACCGGCTGGCCAAGGGGAGCATTAATCAGACACACACCAAGGGCTCCAAGATAACTCTGGAGGAGCTGCAGAGATCCACAGCTCAGGTGGAAGAATCAATACTAGGGCACATACCCAAATTCAGGAATTGGTGACAAAAAAGCTAGACTGTTTGGTTGCTAAAAGAAACCTATAAGAAGTCCCCTCTGCAGTTTACCACAACCCATATAAAGAAAACCAAACACACCGTCCCTAAGGTGAAACGTAGTGTTGGCAGCATCATGATGAACTCCTTCAGCAGAGGCAGGGAGGAAGGGTTGAGCTAAATGCTAACGTCAGAGCTGGTACGCTCAGAATGGATGGAAGTTTCCACTGACTCCCAAACGATGAGACAATCACAGAAGAGAGGCAGAAGTTCATTGATGGGGACTTTACTGAAGACCTTTCTTGAAGGTGGGAGAGGAACTCTTCTGCACCAACACAGAAGGTGGTGATCACAAAACTTTCATTACCTGTAAGTTTATTTGTAATTGCTGTGAAATGTAAGGAAAGTGTGTTTGTAACTAAAATAGCCGGCTGACGGACGAGTGAAACGTGGCGAGCCAAAGCTGGCTGAATGTACGGCCGCCACATGTTCCTATGTGAGCCTCTGCGTCCCGCCGCCGTCTGTCAGCTCGGTATTTCAGCTCCACCTCCAGGTTGAAGCCTTTGGTCAGCTTGGCCTCGTCTGGCCGACATCCTGCTACACAAACACTTCAACCAGCCACAACACCATAATAATGGATATGTGACCGAGGGGAGAGGTGTGGATGGGGGGGGGGGGGGCGTTTTGACCGGTTTTCCAAATATAGCTGTAGCTGCAAACAGTGACTGTACCCAACCCTCTCACTGAGGAAGGACATTTGGCCTGAAAGACAACAAGCTGACATTGTTTTTTAAATAATTTACATATCAGCGACATAAAATGGCTTATACAGTGATGTCATGGCACCTTTAAGCAGTGGAGTCAAGAAGAAGTGATGCTAGGAAGCATCAGCAGCAGTTTAGCAGGAATAATGCTAACTTAAGCAAAGCATCACAAACTTGGTAGTGTTCTGCAGAGCTGAGTATTATAAGTAATATGCACCTAAATCTGTGATTATGCCCACTATTTAATATATAACTGGTACATCATCAGACAGGAAAAAGGGTTAAAAAGAAGTCATTGAGCGACTGGTTGGAAACTATGTATTCCTGCTTGGTGTCACACCACAAATGTTTTAGCTGTTAAAACACCGGGGGGTAAATGAACGGCTGTGATCTTGTTAAAGATCATCAAACATGTATAAAATTAAAGTAGAACAACTGGAGTTGATGCAAAATCAGTTTCCAGACAATAGTTCCATGTATTAAAAGGGAAACGGGCATCTAAACCATCCTGAGCCTGTGTGTAAAGATAATTACTCCTGTTAGAATCAAAGTTTTGATGCTGAAACTGAACCGGCTGAATTTCTGAAAGAGGTAAGGGCCGACCTGTTCCCACCTCACTGTCACTGGCAGTCATCCCAAAGCTTCGGGGATCGCTCTTATCAGGTTTTCATGTGGTGCCAGTTTGGTTTGGGTCATTTTAACTTAATCCTAACTTGTGTTTTCTGGGCCTCTCCATGCGTCTAGCAAAGCTAGCTTGTTAGAACTGATTCTTCTTTAAACAGCTGATCCTTCTCCCACCGCCCTCCTGGTGCCAGATCTCCTGCAGTCTGTCTGGGCTGACTCTGCCACATGAAATCTAACTAGAAGACAAATCCAGGGATTGTGTTGGAAGGTTTTCTGTGTGCTCTTGGATTTCCCTTATATTCATGTGTTAGCTCTGCTGCACTGAAGGGTTTATAAGGGATTAAAGGGAATGCACTTGACTCAGCTCCTTGTGATTCAAGCCATGCAGCCATATTAGGCAAATGGGTCTCCTGCTTCCACTTCATCACTATTTAAATGATAGAATGAATCAGCTGAGCTCAATGCCCTGCTTTTATCTCTGGGAAAGGGTCCTGAGTGACACCCTGACAAGCCCGGTTCAGAGATGTGACCAGAACCAGAGCTAATCACAAGCTCATGTCTGGTAAAGATTGGCTCCTGGGAGCAGAAGTCAAGCTAATTTCCAATTTGCCAGGATGTGTCTGCCTGTATCAATTAAGGCAACGCAAATCATCTCAGAAAGCAGCAACTTTGAACACTTGACTCATTCCCAGCCCTCCTCAGAGTCAGCTCTTCTTGGATTGGCTGTTAGCAAGCTTCCCTTTCAGGCCTAAACTAACGTTACATCAGCCATCTAGGGATGCTTAATAACGGTTTGGGAAAATCAGCATCAGTCATCGTCTTCTTTTGGCTGCCTAACTCCTCTAGAAATCTGTCAAGAGCTTAGACAGAATGTTAGTAAAGGGAAACAAGGTTCTAATGGAAAAGTGCCGCTGAGTGTAATCTTTACAGCGTTCAGGATGCTTGGTTCCTCATGTGTGTCTGCAGGTTCTCCAAAGCCAACACCACAGATAAAACAGCACCCTACACTCTGAGCATCCCAGAAAAACGGTGGGAGGAAAGCATTCTCTCCCATCCTATAGGCTCAGTCTCATTTCCTTGGGTTTTCTCCATCCCTTTGTTATTTTCCACTGGCATGTGAAGCACTCATGTCAGTTATCTCACAGGTTTTTATTGGATAAACATTTGACATAATGATCCTTCATCTGTCGCTAAACAGTCGACCCGCCATCACTTTTGCTCGTTTTAAAGGGGAAAAAAACAATACTGATTCCAAATGTACCCTTTTGATCAGTAAATATCGTTTTTTATATGTTTTAAATGTATTTAGACTTCCAACATGTTTAACCCTATTAAAATCACATCAAAGCTTAGGGAAAGAACTGAGATTTGTGATTTAATTTACCTTTTTTTTTGCTTGACGGCAGAACATCTTCTACTATTCTAATGCCTGTTTATTTCTCCTTAAATGTTGCCTGATCTGTAAGAAAAATGCATTTGTGGGCTGAGCAGCAAAGTTGTGTATGTGAAATGTTGAAGAATCCTCCCTGCCGTCATCAAACAGCTGCCTCTGCTGCCTGTTTTTCACCAAACCTGCAGGAGTGGTCCGTAGTGTGAGGACTGTACCCAGCATGCTTTGCTCGCTGGTAGCAGTCACCAGTAACACAGCGAGCTGAATCTCTGCGCTGACGGTACCTCCATTCAGAGCCTAGCTTTGTTCTTCCACAGAGGGACGGTGCTGTCCCACATCATCACACTGCCTCCACCAACAGCTGCCCGCCATTGGATTTACGGCTGCGACACCATTTAGGGGGAAATAAACACACCGCCATTTTTTTTTTTGCTTGTTGAAAAGAAGAAATGACTGGTTTACACTAAATAACACATTCTACTAGTTGTTGGTATGGTTAAATGTTTTAAACTAGGAAACATTTGATCTGTGCAAACATTCGGTCATGATTAACCATGAATCAATCGGTACCAAATATAATGTCAAAATGCTTAATAATAGGCTTTAAAGTGGTTATTTTCCCATTGAAAATATGTGCACAAAGAAAATGTTTCCAATGCTGTGCAGCTAAGTGTGCCCCCCTAAAGAATTGGACACCCTTCCCCTTAGAAAGGAGGGTTAAGGCCTAAAACTGAGGATTCCCTCTTTTCCTAAAGCAGCTCTATGAGCCGTGCTCCTGCTGGCCTTCAGGGCCGTCTGGTCCTCCCTGCACAGCCATCTCCTTCCACCTCAGCTCCCCTATCATCCTGAAGAAGACGGATTAGAGCACCATAATCTTTATGCCTGGTTAGCAGGTAGGATTTTAAGAAGCAGCGAGTTTTCCCTCATCCACCTGCCTGGAAATCCTCCTGCAGCTGTGCCTATCTCTAGTCATCATTCTCCCACTCAACCAAAGGACTTCTCTTCAAATTCTCTACTTATCAGCATCTGTTTTTAATAAATGGGAAGCTCACTGTCACCTGCCACCCTTACCACTTAAAGTGGTAAGGGTGGCAGGTGACAGTGATATATAAGTGTTATATAAACTCACTGGCCTTGTGAGGACGGCAGCAGAGAAATACATCAATGAATCCTCAGCAGCTGGAACCATTCCTTCCTCTTCTCCGCTGGGAGACGGATTCTTCTTTGTTTCTAAGACAGACGGCAATCTGGAGCCATCTGCTATTATGTGAAGCCTGAACAGCATCACTGTCTAACTCATCAACTGAGCTCTTAAGCTCGGCAGCAGAGACAACCTTTAACAAGCTCTAGCTTATAATTATGATCCGGTCTCAGTAAAATGTGTCCAAACATTCAATCCAGGTTTGACTTCTCAAAGCGCTGCAGTTTTTACCCACATCTGCACTGCTTTGAGAACATGTTTGACCCCTTTAAAGGTTTCAGGTCATCTAATGCATTCTGACAGAAAAAACACAGTACAAGCCAACAGACTGGGTAAGAATGGCATTCATTGATGAGTAGTAAGGCCAAAAATAATCTCATCAGTCCTGCTGGAAAATAACACTCGGGCTCACAATATATATATATATATATATATATATATATATATATATATATATATATATATATATATATATATATATATATATATATATATATATATATATAAACCAAACAACCTTATTGACAGATCGGAGTGGCCTAGTTAAAGTCTGGACTTAAATCCCAGTGAGATACCGCAGCGTACTGAGGGTACTAATCAATGTCTGATAATTATTATTATAAGTCTTATTATGAGACATAAATTAACATAATTCAGCGAAGCAGAGGAGGCCCAAGGTCGTCCACAGCAATGCAAGCAGTGGCTAACACTCACTGGGACTTGTTAATTTGTTCAAATCAAATGACTGGATTAGGATCAAAGTATTTAATTTAAAGCGGACAGTAAAAGCTACTTTGGTACAGTAAGTGGTTCTGGAATGGGTCGGCCGTGTTTCCAAGGTAGGATTTATCACATGTGGAGTCAATGAAAACCTGCAAGTTACTCTGTTTCTCTTTTTAGGTGAACAAGTATGAACGATGGAGGACAGTCTTTTTGATAATGGGCCTTCCCTTAATCTGGTGAGACAGAGGGCTTTAAAACACGTGTGTTGTAGGACAGCGGGCGAAAGACTTCATCGTCTATTTATTATAATTATTCATTGTTCTATATTGTTCTTAGCGATGCAGTTCACTGTAACTTTACTGGAGGATTGGAAAGATATAAAACTAATTATTTCTGAGAGCTGAATAAAAGAAAATCTCATTACCAAACATTAAAGTTTCAGTTTTTAATGCATATTGAGTGTTTTTTATGTTAAATGTTTAACACCTTGCATGCAATTTTCATTAATGATATTAATATAGTAAATTGCTATAAAGCCATTGCACCCTGATATATTCATTGCAATATCATTAAAGTTTTTTAGTTTTTGTTTTAAACTTGAATGCTTTAGATCATCTAATGGATTTTGACATTTAAAAGAATACAAAATCAGTTTCCCAGGGCTGATTTCTTTCTTTAATAATAGTTAAAAATCATACAAAGCAACCAGGTTCTGACTAAGAATGGCACCCTGAGGCACTCATTTAGATATCAAAGGTTGTAATATAATATCTAAATAATAATAATAATAATAATAATAATAATAATAATAATAATAGGGTTGACTGGACTTTTGGAGACGCAAGCGTCAGTACGCTGTATTAATAAGTGCCACCATCAAGCTGCATGAGGTTTAACTCCTACTGGTTGGGTTTGGTAAAGAACAAAAGTTTAAAAAGGTTATGATTTGTGCCCAGAGGTTGGAGACATAACTGTGCTTAGCAGACTTTATATAATCATCCTCCAGAAATCGCCCAAAGATGAGATAAAATAAGAAATTACTTTATTGTCCCAAAATAGGGAAATTCTCCTAAATCCAAACAGATTCATTAACTTGTGTTTCTGAATGAAATGGGTGCATTAATATGAACATAATAGTCATAATGAGGAATTATTAAACATTATAATGGCCTTGTTTTTTAGCAGGCTTCACAGCTGGCAGCATGATCAGGTTAATGTGTCCTTCAAAGGGAGAATGACTGAAAGCTGCCTGAGTTCCAGCCCAGCTTCAGACATCTCTGCTGAGCTGAGGACTTCCTGAGCCACATCCTCATCTTTCCATCCTCATCTTTCCATCTCATCTCTCCATCTCATCTTTCCATCTCATCTTTCCATCTCATCTTTCCACGGCTGTGTCACACAGAGCAGAGAAGGCCCAGCCACATCTGGGTTACATACTGCAACACTTTGATTCAGACGTCCTCTGAGAGGAGGAAACAACGTTGTGACTAAAAAGGAAGCATGAAGAGATGCTCAGAGTCAGCTTCATGTAGGATGACAGATACGCGCTGCACCCCCCGCTGAACAAGCGTCCCACTCACAGCCCCATTTCCACTCCTAGTAACTGAGCAGTTACCAGCACCAGGTTTTTCTGTGGAGGCTTCAGTACCTGGAAGTGTGGACTTTGAAGCCTGCGTCTGACATCAGCGTCAGAGCTTTGTGCACTCACTGTCTCCTCTCTTCTCCCTGTCTCAGACTCCTGCTGTACAAACAGCTGATTTATGGATCAGATCTAGCATCTAGGAGAACTTTTTTAATGATGCTGCTCCAGCTTCATCCATCTGGGTGGATGGTTGAACTGTCACAACACAGCCAGTGGCCAATTACCCAGGCAACTGCTCTCATATAATACACTTCACCTTACATCCAAACTCCAGTGTGTGTAAAGGTCTTTTTTAGCAGAGGTTAATTCATGACAGTATATCCAAAACAGTCTGCAAGCCTCTGTTGGTCCAGAAATATACATTAAAAGTGAGTCAATGCGGCGCCATAACAGCTCCACTTCATAGTTTTATCTCTACAGGCTTTCATTTGCAGTCATTGTTCGCTAACTTTACTTGACTTTGTCTCCCTGCTCCAGCAGCTTTTCCAGCCTCTGTGGAAGCGGCGCCATGTGAGGAGATGCTGGGCAGCTCTGTCACATGTTAGCGCTGAGGAAAGGATAATGAACAGCAGCTCGTAGAATAAATAGATGCATTTCTGCCTCGTCCCCTTTTTCATCCAGCCTCCTTGTCACTCACCTTTGTACAGCGTTTCCTCTGTTCCTGCTTTGACGCGGCTTACATCCCCCCCCTCCCCTCCCCTCCCCTCCCCTCCCCTCCCCTCCCACCCGTCCTCTTCTTCTTTCATCTCATCTTGTACCTATATTTTTATACTGGCACAGCAGCAGGTTCTTGAAAGTCTTTTTGAATGTGGCATTGCACAGTGCGTAACAAGCTGGGTTGATGGTCGAGTTGACATAACACAGCCAGTAGCCAATCGCCCACACCGTGTCGGGGACACAGGACTGACAGAAGGTGGATATCAGCACCATGACATTATACGGTGTCCATGTAATGATGAAAGCCAGGAGGATGGCAAATATGGTCTTGGTTACCTGCACAGAACAGGAAAAAAGGAGAGCATGAGATTGGTCCGCTCAAAGCAGAATAAAAGGTACAAGCAATTCAAATGAAAGGCAGTGCTTTTCCTTTCCTATTAAACACCACAGAGGGAACATTCAGCCTGTTTGCTGTGAGTTAAACATTTGTGATGCAGTTAAAACCTGATTTTTACATGCACTGAATACCAGGGGTGTACATCAGCAGCTTTAACACGATACCATGTTATATCCATTTGTTTTAATGACCATACCACATTTCCTGACATTTCTTTTACGTTTTCCCTTCAATATATAATTTATCTAACACTGTTATGTACATTGATATCAACTCACACATACAAATGATGTGACCATTTTATTCCTAAGCTCTTACATGTGTCAGGCCTTTAAACCAAAAACAGCATTCTTCTAATTTATGATAATAGATCACCTGTTCACTACGGTCTCATGCCTGAACTTCTAAATAAAGGCATGTCTTAAAAACAACAACATGGATCGATATTTGGCATAAATGTAAAATTGCATCGTTAGTCATTTAATGAATATATCGATGTGGATGGCTGTGTTGTCGCACCCTTACTAAATACCGCGTCTTTTAACCCTTTAGGAAAGGCCAGAAAATGATGTCTGGTATTTGTAGCTCCGCAGTAATGAGGAGGTGCATGGAGGCAAACCTGTGGATGTATTTTAAACACAACGCTTCCTTGTGTGACATCTTGGAACACTTAAAAGAAAAAAGATCAAGATATCAGAAAGAGAACTGAGCACCAGCACAGGTCTGGTTCATCCATGGACCCGACCTTTACGTAGCTGAAGGTTCCACCTTCATCCCTTCATCCTGTTACATGCAAGTCCATCAACACATGGGAAGGTCCGGCCGTCGTACTCGCTGGGGGGGGGTCTGTGTCTCCAGAGAGGGACGGGGTCTGGGCTGAAATGTGGGACCCAGCCCCAGAAGAAAAGCTTGTGAAGATGCTGCTGAAGCTGGTCAGAAAGTCCACAGTGATATGAGGCCTTTATCAATGCAGGCTGACATGCCGCTCAGGAAGGAAGAAGCCATTACTGCAAAAGTAGCATAAAAAGTAAGATCACAGTTCAGGAGATGCACTCTGTGGTCTGAGGACACACAGATACAGTGTTGGGCCCTATTGGTTGTTCTAGTTTGGAGAGAAAAGAGGATGCTTGAAGCCTAAGAGCATCCTCCAAACTGTAAAGTACAGAAGTGGCAGCATCGTGTTTTTCTGCAGGATGGAGTGGTGCACTTCACAAAATAGATGGCGTCACAAGCAAAGATGGTGCAACATCTCAAGACATCAGCCTGGAAGTTAAAGCTGGACACATTTGGTGTTCCACATGCACAAAGTCCCTCAGCGTTGCACCAGATTAGCTGCAAAGTGGCCAAAGTCCACATTGTGCAGTGTCCATCACAAAGTCCTGATCTCCATCCCAGAGAACATTGGTGAGTAAAGAGGGAGACAAACCTGACTCGGTTCTAGCAGTTCTGTCAGGAGCAGCGGGTCAGAAGCTCAAATACTCCTGACCTGGTCATACAGCTCATTTGCAGCATGTACATTTCCAAATTGGACAAATCAAAGCGTCACAAAAGAGGTTAAAAAGGAAGAAATTCTCTAAAAGCATTCTCCTTCTTGTTATTCTGTCATGTAGCAAAGAGAAATCATTTTTAGAAACCGTGACTGAGCCATTCCAGGAAATATTTAGTCTGAATTGATTTTAGACGGAGAGGAAAAAATGTGTTTTTTTACACAGTGAATGTAAATCTGTGGTTTCAAGCGTATGTGTGAACTGCAGCTAGTAATAGCTTTGGGCGGACACACCATTCAGTGTTATATAAATAAAACAGAGCTGAAAAGCAGTGAATGCCGTTACGTCCTTGTACCCAACCCAAGCATTTTCAAAGGCATTTACTTTCAGCACAAAATATGAATTATTCAGGCACAAAAAAAGACATCTATTTCAAGGGATGAGCCGCTGTTCTGTCTTCACATAACTGTGAATAACCTGCGTTCCATTCTAGCTTTAATTGCCAAACTAGAGCCTTTAGCAGAGAAAAAATTTGGATTTTAGTTGCATCAGAATGTCTAAACTCTGATGAGAAGAAATGGTGATTTTTGACCGTGTGTTGCAGAGTACTTGGCAAAAAGTTCTAAAGTAAAGGGGCGAAGGCAGGAGGAATGCTTTCATTTGCACATAACTTGGTCCACAATAGAATTATTCAGGGTTAACTTTCACATCTAGACGAGGAAGTCTAGCAGACTTCATAAGTGGAGTAATAACATGACAGCCAGACATTTGTCCTTAAAGAGTCCAACACCTGCATCCTGTAGGTACAGGTGTCACAGGATTGTCAGGCTTGTTGCACCTTTCCGTAATTCTCCTTGGATGTGGCCCGTCCAGGGAGACAATAATCATCCTGATGTTTCAAGTATTCATTTCTGTTCATTTCAATGAATATCGCTGGCAACTAAAATAAGACAGAAGAGCAATAAAGAGGCTTTTTTGACAAACAAATTGCCACATAGACAGCAACTTCTGTCAATGGAGACGGTGACACCAGCAAGAAGGGAAAAGCCACAAAGTGTCCCACTTAAAGAGGATGGTTGACCACAGGTTGCTGAGCAGGTGAAAGAGTGAAGTGGAAAGAAAAAAGGGGATAGAAGAAGCTGGAGAAACGACAAGGACACCCAAAGGCAAAGCCAAGAGTTTGGAGAGAGCCAGGGTTGGACTGCTCTGGGGCCCAAAGTCCTTTTTCCACATCAGACCGTCTCCCATCTAGACTCACAGTAATACTGCTGGACTAAGTATCAACAGAACACACTCTACACACATTTCTATCAAAATCATAATATTTTTGTTCTTATGTAAGATTCTAACATTAGAGAAGCAGAATTTTGGGTTTCTGGTAAACTTCCTTTA
The DNA here is from genome assembly GCF_011125445.2 of Fundulus heteroclitus. Classification (NCBI taxonomy): domain Eukaryota; kingdom Metazoa; phylum Chordata; class Actinopteri; order Cyprinodontiformes; family Fundulidae; genus Fundulus; species Fundulus heteroclitus. The sequence goes on from NC_046384.1 coordinate 22,295,285, forward strand.
TGGTCACCAGATACAGACGCTGGCTCTCAGATGCATACCACCATCTACACACGACGCCACCACTGATGGCGACAGCTCAGAACGTTTCAGCGCCCAGCAAATCCCTACATGCTCATCAGTTGTGTGAACCTGAATAGATCCAGACCGGGTGTGTCCGGTATGAGGAGTGTGTTTCTGGAGGTGAGCAGCATCTGAAAGAAAGACCCTTAGCAAACAGAAAGAAAGACTAGACACAGAGCTGGCACAGGACCTGAGAGATGCATCGCTCTTTAGCTGACCTGATGAGGAAGAAAACACAGGAAGTGACCAATGTGCAACTTAGAAAGATATTTAATGCTAAACTACTAAAGAAAACTGTGAGCGTTTGTAAAATAGTGGATTTATGGAGCGCTGAGGACAGGATAGCAGTGATACGCAGTCCTGGAAGATTAGCTGCATGCATTTCTCTCTCTTTCTGTGAGGGAGATTATGGCTTTGCTTTCTTTTCTGCTGGTTGAATGAAAAATGCAAGACACAAAACAACCCAATACCACCAGCAGAAAATACTATATGAAGTCTGTTAAAGCATGCATCCATGCTAGGCCTTCTAAAAGAGCGTCTCCAACAGCATCAGAGCGTGATGGATCAGCCGTGTGATAACGCCGTGCAGTGACGTAGAGACAGATGTTCTTCTGTTGATAAAATCATGAAAAGATGGCGGGGCTGTGTGGTGCTGAGCGCGCCGCCTTCTTTGTCCAGATCCCTGCCTTCTTCTGCAGCTGTGTATGGAACATTGTTTCCAGCGTTGCAGGTACGCCTCTGACCATTCCTACACACTTCACACATCCCTAACTCAATACGCTACGGTACCACCATGCACAGCAGCACACCCGCTTCTGCTCTGTCACATCTACACAAAATAAAGATGGACGCCAGCAAGGAACCAACAACGGTACTGCCACGTGTTGCAGGACGTCTAAGAGGACCCTGATGCCAGAGAGTGGCACCTTTCTGTCTGAAAAAATAGATCCGCAAAGATAAATAGATTAAATATGATTTATTATATGTATACATCTGAAACAGCAACTGTTGCACTGGAGCAGCAATGTAGCATAACCCTATATTAAGTTGTCCTGAGGTAATACTATGGAGTGTGTTTACATATATTCTGTTTAATGTTCAATGAGTAAAAGTTATCTTAAGAAGAGAGTAGTAGTCACACTTCCATTTAGGCGTCAGGAAGATGATTTAGAAATAAGTAGTGATGACTTGTTGGAGAAAGTGAGACTGATGAGGGCAGTGAGGGATACAGGTGTCTGTAGTCCAGTAAAATAGATGGTCAGCAGGATTTCTACCTTCTTCTCCTTAAAGAGGAATAAAATGACGCTGAATCAGATCCTAATTGAAGCAAAGAGGAGTAAAAACCTACACTCCTCAGCGACAAAGAAGGTGTGCGATCCTTCACAGAGCAAAGAGAGAGAAACCTCACATCAGCTGCAAACGGTCAAGACCACATCTATATTTAATAATATAATAATAATATATATTATTATTATATTTTCAGGCAAAGGGAGCAGGAAGCCCGGCTCACAGAGACGACACAAAGCCAAGACTCAAATCCATAAACCTTGTTGCTGTGAGGCAACATCTGAGCCATAATGCCAACTATTCACCTTGTCCTGGAAAATGAGACCAGATTTGCTGGTAATACACAGACGGTGGGGCCAGAACTGGACATACTATATTCTTCCATGATGTGTAGCTAAGATGCTGGAACAGCTGCTTTACTGAGGCTGAATAAGTTCAGCAACATTAGTGGTGTCACCACATTCTATCGCTGTCTCGCCTTCTTCCAGCCGTTCGCCTTATTTCTCTGCATTGTGTTACCGGTGCTTGTTATCCAGCTTCCCAATAGAACCCAGCCTTACAATGTTTTGTTCTGTTTTTACTGGCTAACAATGAAACACAGCTGACATTGGGACTGAGCTGTTGTAGCATTACCTACAAAACTAAGAGTGTTGTGAAAAAAAACAAAGATATACCAGGGACATGCAACAAGCAGGTTTCACATAAGGAAGAAAAAGAAGCTTATTTAAACCAACCTGGTAATCTGTCTACAATAATAGTCCCCCTAGATAAATCATGAAGGAGCTGAGACTACACATGTTTGTGGACGTGATTTCCCTGCTCACACCCAGGCCTGCAGAGCTGATAAAAATCACTGCCATGGAACACATCTGACCAAGAAATAGGCTAAAAGATCTCATAAAGCAACATATCATGCTCCAAAGTAGGGATAATACATCTACAACTATCAGCAGGGAAAGGGGCTTACAAAGTGGTTTCTAAGGCTTTGGGACTCCAGAGAACCGCAGTGAGGACCGTTCTCCACACATGAAGAACGCATGGATCAGTTTCCAAGGAGTGGGCAGTCTGCTAATATTGCTGCAAGAGCTCATCAACAGCTACTCATCCCAGAAGAACCCAGAGGAACCCAGAAGAACAGCCGAAGCTCTGCAGACCTCGCTGCCTCAGTCAAGCTCAGAAGTCATGATTTAACAATAGAAGAAGAGAAACTGGTTCCAAAGACAGAACTATCCTTTTTGCTCTGGTTTTGAGCCAGTCACTTTTCCTTACATCATGTGTGTCTGAACACAGCACCAAGCAGACCATGACTGCTAACAGGCTGCTAGCCTTTAGCCTAGCAGATGCCCATGCTTTACTGAACCTACAAACAGTATTTATGCAGAAAATGATCACAGCTTCATAGCGCTTATAATTTGGTCAGACCATATTAGATCATAAGAAGATATGTCCACGCGTGTGTTTACACGGCACACTGCTTTGCTCAAACATAATGTCTCCATGGAACACAAACCTAAACTGTGAGAGGCTCTAATTGAATTACACAAACATAATATTCAGTGTTCTCCCAGCAGCTATTTTCCAATTTTAAAAGTTTTTCCACACTATAAACAAAGTGGCTTTTACACTTTGTGGACATGTTTTATAGTTCTATTATGGAAGAAATGTAGTCTCATTTTTTAGACATTGAATTTATAACACTGAATTTTTATCCAGTGAAATTAGATGTAAGATTTTTTTTCACTTTGACTTCAGCAGCTAAAATCTCATCTGAAACGTTTCCCTGCTGACCTTGTTGTGACTCAAGCCACAGCAATGGGCACTAGATTGAGTAGAGTGGCTTTTAGCCAATCACATTACGCTCATTTGATCACATGACACACCAGTGCATTGGGTGTGTTGATTAACAGCCACTAACCAGCTAACCATTGATGGACTTACCTCTGCCCATGCCCTGGTGTGTCACATGATCAAATGAGCGTAATGTGATTGGCTAAAAGCTGCTGACTCAGTCTACTGCTGATTGCTGTGGCTTGAGTCACAACAAGGTCTGCATGTTTGGAGGCAAATCTTTGCAGATGAGAGGAAGAGCGACAGAATAAGACAGATTACAGTTTGAACATTAACTCATAAACAAAGACCTCGTTTTGGAGATATATCCTTTGGTGTGATGACCAAAACTAAATGTTGGTCCAGTTTTAGTGCTGCAGCTGGTAGTACTAGTCCTGGGTTTGAGTTCCAGCATGGAGTCTTTCTAATGGAGTCTGCATGTTCTCCCTGTGCATGCGTGGGTTCTCTCTGGGTACTCTGGCTTCCTCCCACAGTCCAAAAACATGACTGTTCAGTTAACATCTCCTCAAATTGCCCTTCACTGTGAATGTGTGTCTATGTTGTCCTGTATCATGTAAAAAGAGCAATTGGTGGAAATTGCTGTTTTAAGACATTGGCCAGGAAGTTAAATTTTGGGGACACATTAACAAATGGACAATATATGATACTATTAAATTAGTACCAAAGTGACTTAAGAACAACAAAGTAGACGTTTTGGATTGGCTGTGACAAAAGCCTGAAAGTCTTCCCTGGGTCAGAGGTAGATAACATTTCTGAGCAGAGCTGAGGAGGTGTGTGTGTGTGAGCAAGGAAGGCCTCCAGCTAGACCCATACACACCTGTCCTCCTGAAGGAATGGGCCAGAATTCATGCAAACTATTGGGACAAGCTTGATCTACCAAAGACTAAGGACACAAACCCAAACTTCTGAATTAGAAGTAAATCCAGAACATTTCTCATTCATTAACTTAGATTAAATGACCTAGATCAGGTCAACTTTTACAAAATGGAGAAGGTCCTTTGAACAGATTCTTCTTTGTTGAAACATTTTGTCTCTTATCCAAGAGACTTCTTCTCTCTGAAGAGTTAATAAACTCAGCTTTAGTATTCAAATGCGTCAGGACTGTTAGATCAGGAAACGTTGATTTGAAGTTAGACACTGAAATATGTGTCTTTTTAATGCAGTTTATGTAAATATGAACTTTCAGCTGTATCGGTTTTCACCACATGCTTATTCAGGGTACACACATACCTTCTTTTCTCGGGCGGCCATCTGTCTTTTCCTCTTCACCTGGCTCCTAGCGATGCTGGCGAACTTTCTCGCCACAGTCCTGGGGCGGCTGATGGGGATTGAACGCGTCTCGGCTCCCTCCACTGGCGGAACGATCTCTATAGCTGTGATGCATTCGTCGCCCGCCTGCTTCGTTACAATCTTTATCTTGGACCACCTCGACGATGGGTTGATCTTGGGCATAGCAGAGTTGGATGTTGCTGTCGTGACAACTGGGCTGGGATTTGTAGCTGCCTGTAATAAAAAATATATATATATGTTATTTTCTCTATGATATGTAAATATTTGTGTGAGGGGTGTGGCTTGTACAGCTGAAGTTATCTGATCCCAGTTAATCAGTAAAACATTGCTATTCATTTATCTCAGTTTATTACAATGCTCCGATGCCTAACAGCCCTTATTAAAGGGCCCGGTACTCCATACTCCCGGAGTACCCCCCACAGGATCCCTCGGGGGACACGGTCGGATGCCTTCTCCAGATCCACAAAGCACATGTAGACTGGTTGGGCAAACTCCCATGCCCCCTCAAGAATCCTGCTGAGGGTATAGAGCTGGTCCAGTGGTCCACGGCCAGGACCAAAACCACACTGCTCTTCCTGAATCCGAGATTCAACTATCCGACAGACCCTCCTTTCCAGAACCCCTGAATAGACCTTACCAGGGAGGCCTAAGAGTGTGATCCCTCTGTAGTTGGAACACACTCTCCGGTCCCCCTTTTTAAATAGGGGGACCACCACCCCAGTCTGCCAATCCAGAGGAACTGCCCCCGATGTCCACGCAATGCTACAGAGCCGTTAACCAACACAGCCCCACAACATCCAGAGCCTTAAGGTACTCAGAATCTCATCCACCCCCGGGGCCTTGCCACCGAGGAGCTTTTTAACAACCTCGGCAACCTCAGCACCAGAAGCTTCTTAATCAATCACTTAAGCTAGACAACATTAAACTGGCCTCCAGTAATACAGTAAAACAGTTTGGTGTAGGACATGTCTGGGATTTCCTCCAGAATATTGACGAAATTAGAAATATCCTGTACAGGTGTGATGCTAATTTGTTACTTCAAGGCTGGACTATTGTAATTCTTTACTATCAGGAAGTCCACAAAATGCAGTTCAAAGCCTTCAGCTGATCCAAAATGCTACAGCAAGAGTTCTGATGAAAATCAACCAGAGGGATCATATTTCTCCTATTTTAGCTTCCCTTCATTGGCTTAAATTTGAATAGCATTTCAAAATATACAATTCTTCTTCTCACATATAAAGCCCTTAATAATCAGCTCCACCATATATCAGAGCTCTGAAAAACTCCAAACCTTTTCACGATTGTACTAATAAATTGAACCAGACTGCATAGTTCTAAAACCAGATCCAATTAGAAAGTATGTAATTAATTAGGAATCTTTCCGTATGATTTGATTGAATGACTATAATAGCATTTCTGTATATAAATGGAGTTTGTTTTAGTATAGTGCTTTGAAATAAATGATTAAAATCCAGATCAAATATGCATTCTTCACTTAAAAATAACAAAGTAATACTTTGAAAAGAATTCCCATTCATGCATATAGGTACAAATCAATGTGATTTAAGGAAACTTTAGCACACAAACTCCTCATGAGTAGCAAATCAGCTGTAAGGTCTCCAAGGAACACTGTGTAACTTCCTTGAAGTGAGGGGTTAAAGAGGAAGTAAGGGTTCCTCTAAACCGGCATGCCTGCCAATCAGTGAGGCTAAACTTCCTAAAACAAGGAAATTACTAAAAACAAGCAGGGGGACAGAAAACCAGCTACAACAAGCCTCAGGCTTTCTGTCCTGTTGGTGACTCTGCAGCGTGATATGAATGGATCGTGTTGATTCTGCACAGGAACTGAATGCTGTTTTATTTGCTAAGGGCCATGAAACGACATTTGTTGTAAATAGGTGCCATATAAATACATTAAATCCTGCACTGACAGGTGGGTATAGATAAAGGATGGATGAACTGAGTGGAATGTGCAGTTTAAATTCAACCATAAACCTTAACATAAACCAACCCATATATTTCAACGGATTTACCCTGTCGGCTGAATACTGGCTAGGACAGAACATCTGGTGAATTTAAACATTTTAGATAGATTATATATAAAATTGGAATGACACAAATGAATGGCACAACACAGGACAGCAGCGGTTCTTCTTCTTGCTCCAAGCAGGAGTTCTGGATAGTTTGTAGAGTCAAAGATTTTGGATGTTGCTGCCACAAACACACTAAACAAAGACTCTGTCTAACACACACGTGTGTATTTCTGCTCCAGTTTGTTGTTCACGTCTACATCCAGGTGAGCGTCCCTCCCAGTCTAATTCTGACAGCAGGCAAAAACGAGTGGCTCCCAAACCCAGAGCTCCAAATCTGCATTCTTTAAGCAAAAGTGCTGAAACTACGGTGACATTGAAGAGTATCAAGGAGGAACAGACATCTGAAGGCAAGAAGAAGAAGAGAATGAGGGGGTTCTCCATCATCTGAACCCTGTAAGGAATCTAAATGCCTTTCTTCCATCAGTCTGTCACTGATGGACGGTGATGTCTCCTATCACCGTCTACACATCCCAGGTGGTTTTCCTTAGCAGCTGTGCTCTCTAGCTAGTTTTCCTCCAGGTCCCAAAAAAATATTCCATACCAGATCACCATTCCCTTTGGTAAACTGATCATTTTTGGTTTGTTTGTTTCAGCTCGCTTTAAACCGTGTGCCTTGCCTCAGACAGCAGACTCTTTTATGCATCTAGAAAAAATAAAAAACGTTCCCACATTAAATCCTACTAAATTGCCTAAACTAACTAGGAAGGTGTCTCAGGGCAGCTGTGATTAAAAGTTTGCTAAATCATTGTTTATATGTGTGTTGTTAAATCAGATGAATGCAGCTTCCTCAGACATCTAGAAATGAAACACAATAATGAAGCAGATTTACAGATGTTCACAGAGTCAGGGACTCTTAATGCAGGGAAAGGGGTATTCACATTTTTGGACGTTATTAGTATTAGTTTGGGGGGGGGGTCCCTCCATGTCAGAGCATTGGGTTCTTCTCAACTGAAGGTTACTGCCTCTTTAAGAGGTATCTGATGTTTCCTGGGTTAGGAGGAGTGAGTGAATAAAAACAGTGCCGGTAGTTTTCTGTCACACGTTGAGTGGAGTCAAAAGAATTATGAAGAAAGTTTAAAAAAGTTCTCTAAAACATGACCTTTGTCATCATTCACTCTTGAGCCAAATCTGGATGTGGTCAGGGATTACCAACCCCACAGCAACGGCAAATGACTGAGAGACAGGGGCACTGCCTCAGGTGCAGGCTGTTTTGTTATTATTATTATTATTATTATTATTATTATTATTATTATTACTATATAAAACTTGATTTTTAAATTTACACCATCCATCTATTATCCTTACTTATCTTTGTAAGGTTGCAAGGGGGAGGGTGCCTATATCCTGCAGTGATTGGGTGGTGTGGGGGGGGGGGGGGTACACTCTGGACAGGTTACTAGTCTATCACAGACACAAAGCCATGCACCCACACCTAAGGGCGGTTTGGAAAGCCCAGATCTTGGACTATAGGAGGAAACAGGGGTAACCGGGGAGAACCCATGTATGCACAGGGAGAACAAACATGCAGACAGACTCCAAGCTGGAATTTGAACCCAGGACTTCTTGCTGGAAAACAAAGCTGTACAACAGAAATGTGTCCTACTGCGTCGTTGTGCAGCGCCTAATATAAAACATCAGAACCATAAAGGCAAAATAAGAGTGACTGTAATCAGAGCTATGAACCGACTAATCACATCACAGCTTCAGCATGAGCACAAGATACAGTGGTTACACACACACACACACACACACACACACACACACACACACACACACACACACACACACACACACACACACGCACAGAAGGCATTCAGACACAGTATATGTCTACAGTAAATAATAATAATGATAATAAACACTGTAAGTTAAAGGTCTCATTAAAACAAACAAAACATTTCACATTTCCAACATAAAGGTAAAAGCGCTCTTAGATTAAAAGCTTTTAGTGATTAATGAAATAAAAACTGCTATTTCTAAATTAACACTAACTACAGGTCTGGGTTCATGTTGAAGAATTTTAATAAATGGAAAAAAACATTTTCCATTTTAATTTAAATTTTTTAATTAAATTTTAAATTTAATTTTAAACTGGCCCAGAAATTTGGGCAGTCATGATTCCAGGAATATCTTGTGTTACTGCCACCTACTGGCGCTTCTTCCCTCCCTTCATCCTGTCACTCAAGCTGGTTTTAGGTAGTTTGCTAAATCCTGTAGTCTGTGATCCTCAGCAGGTCTTTGGTGTCTGTTCCTCACACTTTCAGTTTAGAAAACAAAACCTAGTCTGTTAGTGGCAACTCTGTATCTCTGAAAGTCATGTGCTGTGTCGCCTGCTTTAAGGATCTGCTCTTCTGATTCATCCAGAGCTTGTTATTGGGAACTGCACGTTTCCACTGAGAACTGGTGTTCTCCACACAGAGGCTGATCTTTCTGATCACGCTGTCAGCTCCAGCATCAGAGTCATTCCCATGTGGCTGACAGGATGCATCCTGGTCTGTGGCTGCAGGCATCCCCACAGAGCGGCTGACCACCTCCTCACGTCATCATGCTTAGTTAATGCAGACCAGCGGCGTGTGGGCAGAGGGGAAAAGCACCTGACTGTGGCCAGACTTTACAATCAGAACGTTGAAGAAACATTTGCATTGAATAACCTTTTTTTTTTTTCTGGTGGAGCAGCTGACAACCAGTTTGAAGTGAAGCTGAGCAGCTCAGAGCTGCAAGGTCTTAATCCGACAGGACTGTTGTGAGAAAAAAATGAAGCAGAGGCAAAAAAAGGCAGTTCATATGAGGAAACCGCGCAGGAGCTGGAAGCAGTTTAGTAAAAAAAGCAAAGCTGCACCAAGCCAGTGTGCAGCGTTAACACATGAATCTGCAATTATTGCTTCAGAGGAGAAGGCTTCTTGTGTCTGATTTACACAGATTTAAAACTGTTTACTTTAAAGAAATCAACGTGAAACTGGTGAAAAATGCATTAAAGACGTTGAGAAAAAGAATTACACATCCATTTATAAAATAGAATCGGGTTTGGTCAGAGAAGTTTTAGGTCAGTTAAAAAAGGCACCGTGTCCTACACCATGCGGTGTTTGTAAAAATCTGGTTTCCTACATGTACTTAACTTCTTAAAATATTTCATAATATTATTCATAAAATATTCAGAAGATTTGGGAAGTTGCCAACAAAAATAGTTATTACAGGCATTTCATTTAGAAAATATAATTAGTATGGTTAATACAGAGTCACATTTGCTAGAAAAAAAATGTTTTTTTCTGGGGTTCCCCAGAGCTCAATAATAGGACCAATAGTTTTCACCTGGAAACAAAATTCATTTAGAAATAAACAATATTCACAAAGTTATAATTTAATACCTTTTAACTATCCGCTTTACTTGGTGGCAGAAGATGATTCAAAGAAGGAAAAAGAGGTCATTTTGTGGAAATTAAAGTAAACAAAAATTATGATTAATACTGGTAACATTTTAATGAACTCAAAAACTAATTTATAATCCAGTTTCATAGTTTTACTCTCCAGGATAAAGTAAGACGTGTTTATAGCTAAGCCCAAAGTTATTCAGCCTCCTGGCAGGTTTACATTACCATGATCTGTATCTAAGCACAATATTGTTTCTGATAGAAAAGGAAACCGCGATTTCTCAAAAGGAAATACAACAATGTAAAAGGACTATCAATACAGAAAAAGAGAATTTCCTTTCATTAATATTTATCAATAAATAGCATGATGAAGTCACAGGAGGGTATCTTTATTCGTGAAGCTTCCTCTGACATGTTGATGGTTTATATTTGGTGAAGAGCTGGAATAAGTTAAGTTAACTCCAGTTACCTGATTGTTTTCTACCAGACGGTTTCATTCCTTTATTTGCCTGAAATGTGACTCTGTAGTGAAGTCAAAGAACAGAAAGCCAGGCAGGCCGGCCCTTTTTATGCACTCCAGTGTTTTTGGTGGCGTATCAATGTTGCAGAGCGTTTACCAGCATCTGCCTCCTGGTTACACATGTACGATATCTGGATGATCAGCAAACCCAAAGCAGCAGACCCTGAAGCCTCTGTGTGTGTGAAGACAGTCGCTGCGTCATGCCCCCGTCAGGCTGCTTCCTGCTGACGACCGCACCACATCTATTAAAACGTAGGTGCATGAGATATGAAGACCCCCCCCCCCCCCCCCCCCCTCCACCATTTTCTACTAGTTGTAGAGAAAACAGGCTGATCTCCACGGCGTCTGTCCTGCCTCCTGGAAACACCTCTCCTGCACCTTCTCCCTGGAGTTTCCAGCTGTGAGAGCTCATCTCCTGCAGAAAATCTCCTCCCTGAACAGCTTCTGTCAAAAGCATGTGGGGAACAGAGCCGGCCCAAATCATCTGCAGAGTCTTGTTAACGTGGCTCTGTGTGTGAAAAGTGTTAATGGCAACATTAATCAATGAATTGGGGTTTGACTGCATAAAACGTGGCTTTTCTCACTGATAAGTAAAATATAGAGCGTTGATAATTTCATAAATCTAAACGCTTGGTGGGACTCAAGGCGATTAGGAAAGATGTAGGAATCCCTGTTTAAACAGTTGTTTGGCAAAGAGTTTCACAGTTTTAAAAAAAAGGCTCCACCTGAGTGCTAAGAATAAACTCAGTGGGGAAAATAGTTTGAGCATGTGTGAAGAGTGGTTAAACAAGGCAGGTAACACATTTAAAGAGCTTTTGGCACACCTGGAACGCTGTTGGCTTCTACTAGAGATCATTTTATCACTACGTGAAATATTCCACAACAGCTTATATAATACATCACAACCACAGAGAAAGAGGCTCCAAAACAAAACGTGCAGGGAAAATAATAAAGATAATTTTCCATGGATATTATCTATAGGAATATTTTATCACCCCCTATTTAACCTAAAACATGATATTTTTTGGATTTAAGTGCAAAGCAACCTGAACTTATGTATATTACAGCCAGAATGCAATAGCTACATTTACAAAAGTAATTGGATTAAAAATGCCTCATGTAAATAAGCCAATCAGAATATGACGATCGCATTAAGATAAATCAGAATGAACTTCCTAATGAGAGGATGGTTTATGCTGATTGATAATCCGATCAGCGTGAATATAAACGCTCATCAGGCTCAAGTTATTCCGTTTGTGGCAAACTGACGCAGTGCACATGTTCGCCTGACGTAAACGTGGCGTATGTCCATGTTGGTGAGCGGTGGAGATAGGATGGGAAGTAAAACTGTCAGGGCTCTGATAAAACCTGCTAGAAGAAATAAAAGAGCTCAAGATTGTTGCTTAGTCAGTAATGTTTCAACCGTAATTAGAACATCGTTTAAGTCCAGCCAGGGCTCTCAGAAGACAAACAAACTGATTTATTACTGCTTTGTTCATTATTTTTTGTGTTTTTTAGGGGAATTCAGTAACTGTGCTTATCAGTGGTTATATTCTGAATAAAGCCAGATGCATGTACACGCAGATTATGGTCGAATTAATTGATTGTGTGTCCATATAAACAGTACAATCCCATTATTTAATCCAAATACATTTTAATTCTATTGTGAAATTTTGTGCATGTAACCATAGCCACTGAGTTAAATCTTCAAAACCCAGCACTGTTTGCAGCACACAGTGTACGATACTGCCTGTCTTCCAAATAATTAAAAGAAATAAAAAAGAAATAACTAGCAAGCAACCTTTAAATGACAAAAAATAAATGAATACAAATTATGGAGTATCCTTGTTAATTACTTGATTTGAGTCCAATTCACAGCTCTGGCATGATAATGCTAACCATGTTTTTTTTTTTTTTAAACACCAATAGCTATGTTCCCATCCAATCGTGTTGCTTGTTTTGAGCATTTTTTTTAAATGTAACAAAAAAGAAAATATAATAAAATGTAAATTAGGTGTATTTAATCCAGCTGAGAAAATGGAGCGAGGTTTCCAGGAATGTGGCGCTGTAAGGCAAGCAGTAATCAGCTAGTATTGGTGATGTTACATGCTTTTTGGAGACGTAAGTGAGACATGCAACTCTTGGTGCATTATGGGAATATGTGGGAAGATGCCGTCAGCAGAGGCAGATGATCAGCCGTGTGAGGTAAATGTTCACTACGTTAGAACGTTTCTGGCACATGTGCTTCCAGAAGCCTGCCTGCATCATCTAGTCTTCTCCTGCCATCTTCTACTTTAAATACTAAGCCTTTCAAACGCTAACACTGTGTTTGCTTCTCCAGGTACAGCAGCATCTCACAGCCCCGGCTCAGTCGGTGTACCTGAGAGGAGGCCCGACACTAACTAAGGCAGGAAGTGACAGACGGTCTGTCCAGGACAGAGACCAAAGATCCATCTTTATTTCTTCAGCACAAACATCATTTAATGACATATTTAGTCCATAAAGCATCAAATCTGTTGATTTGCATCTGTTGGTTTGCACCTAAAACTGTCGGTAAGGCCGTAAAACTTCCCCGGCTGATTTAGAGCCACCGGCATCAGCATTAGGCCTAAAATGCTCCTCATTTAGACAGGAGCCCTGATCTAGGCTCACACCTCATCAACACAAACACTTTAGCTGTAATAACTCTATTTATAGCTCATACATTTTTAAAAAAATAAAAGTTAGAAACCAAACTAGTCTATAAACCATGCAAAAGTAGAACATCTAAACTTCTATCCCTCTATTTTCAGTTGTGATGGGGTAGTTACATCAATATGTGGAAAAAATGCTTTCTAACCAACATAAAACATCTTTCTTTCCACTGCATATTTATATATTCATGTTGTACATTCAGACAAAAACAGCTAACGTATCATGGTAGCAGTGAGACCTCCTGGATAACACCAGGGAGGAAACCATCTTTATATATGAATAAAGGAAAAAGAGCAATAATTCACCATGAAGCTGAGTTTCCACCCAGTGCAGCCTTACAGCGTATCCACACTGCCATCCCTTTGCTGATAGAAGCCAGATAATACCCAGAGATGGTGCCTTCTGGATATAATACAAAAAGGAGTTTGGATTCATATTTGCTAAAGAAAATGAAAGCATAACTGTGAACGTCAAACTGCAGTTGAGCTCCATGACTGCTGGTTGATGAAGCAGCAAAATGTTCAGTGTGAGCGTTCAAGGCGCCTAAATGTCTGGTTTTAACAGCAAACATTTCATTTTCCCCACTGATGTCTGCAATCATATGTAGTCGTCTATTAATGTCTCACCTTTGGTGCTAATAATGCCTGACTGGAGCCCAGGACCGTGGTTCTGCCTCTGGAGGTGAGCGCTGGAAGGCTCTGTAGGACAGGACACATCTTCTTTCAGCGGCGTACCTAACCTACACTGCTCTAATCCCACTGGGTCGTTCCACAGCTGCTGTGAACACACACCCATCTGACTGAGAACGATGCTGTGTTGGCCACTTTAGTTCCACTCTGAGCAGTAAAAGCTGCCCTGGACCTGGACCTGGACCTGGACCTGGACCTGGACCTGGACCCGGACCCGGACCCGGACCTGGACCTGGACCTGGACCAGGACCTGGACCTGGACCTTCACATTTCTGTCCTGATCCCTGTCCTAGCCGTGTCCTGCCATAGATCACAACAGCTTTAAACACCCTGAAACTCTTCCAGTCGCTCTAAGAACAGCACCACAGACCACTTTTAGGGCTTTTTAAATTCCTGATTACAGACCGACCACCTAGACAGTCTCTCATTATTCTGATTTCCCCTGATTTACTTTCTGTAGTTCCCACAACATACTCTAGAGATATTCATTTACTATTATCAGTCACATTATTAATCATGAATTTTGAAACCAGTTAAATTAGATGAATTATGTCTAGCATGTACGTCAAGTTCATATTCACTTCTTTGAATGTTTTCACCTCTGCAATCATAAATGTTGTCCTATTGTACTGAGGGGGATTTTACATTTGGCCAAAATAATATCTGACAAATCAATCTTATAACATTGCTGACCGAAGCAGCTTCTATAATAACTAGAAGTATTTTCACAGAATCAAAACAGGAAGTATTCACAGCAGGCCATTGCAGAGGTTGAATAGTAAATATAAGATGGGCTGTTACCCCAGAGTACATGTCTGTAGTCAAGAAACCACCGGAGACTTTTGTCCTGATAGATGCTGTGATGAGAAAAACTGCCTTTTAGACGCATTACCAGCATCACTTTTGATAAGGAAAGGCTTAACATCATAAACTATCGTCTTCAGATGGGGCTTTTTGGACTTTCCTTGGTAACCTTGATGGTTTTAGAACAATTTATTTCCAGAATCGTCTGAATCACCGTGTGGTTATTAATAACATTTCAGACGAATCAGGAAGGTTTTAGATCCTGGAACATTGATCATTGATTATCAGAACAAACCTTCACTACTGGTTCTACTGCTTTTTTAGCTTTTGATACCGCTGTCCACCATTTAAATAGATATATTCAGACAGAGCTCTCCTTAGGACACATCTAAAGCACAGCGTGGTCTCTGAGAACACAAGCATCATCTGAAATGGTTCCACAGGGTTCATTCTTTGGTTTACCACTTTTATATTTTTATATAGCCTACTTCTACTGAGTGTCCGTCCGTCCGTCCGTTGTCTTCCGCTTATCCGGGGTCGGGTCGCGGGGGTAGCAGCTTCAGTAGGGAGGCCCAGACGTCCCTCTCCCCAGCCACTTGGGCCAGCTCCTCAGGAGGAATCCCAAGGCGTTCCCAGGCCAGCCGGGAGACATAGTCCCTCCAGCGTGTCCTGGGTCTTCCCCTGGGTCTCCTCCCGGTGGGACGTGCCCGGAACACCTCTCCAGGGAGGCGTCCAGGAGGCATCCTGACCAGATGCCCGAGCCACCTCAACTGGCTCCTCTGGACGTGGAGGAGCAGCGGCTCTACTCTGAGTCCTCCCCGGATGACTGAGCTCCTCACCCTATCTCTAAGGGAGAGCCCAGACACACTACGGAGAAAACTCATTTCAGCCGCTTGTATCCGGGATCTCGTTCTTTCGGTCACGACCCAAAGCTCGTGACCATAGATGAGGGTAGGAACGTAGATCGACCGGTAAATCGAGAGCTTTTAAGGTCTATTCAGGGGTTCTGGAAAGGAGGGTCCGTCGGATAGTCGAATCTCGGATTCAGGAAGAGCAGTGTGGTTTTCGTCCTGGCCGTGGAACACTGGACCAGCTCTACACCCTCAGCAGGATTCTTGAGGG
This sequence comes from Fundulus heteroclitus, assembly GCF_011125445.2. Taxonomy (NCBI): domain Eukaryota; kingdom Metazoa; phylum Chordata; class Actinopteri; order Cyprinodontiformes; family Fundulidae; genus Fundulus; species Fundulus heteroclitus. The sequence continues at coordinate 22,311,060 of NC_046384.1, forward strand.
GGCATGGGAGTTTGCCCAACCAGTCTACATGTGCTTTGTGGATCTGGAGAAGGCATTCGACCGTGTCCCCCGGGGGATCCTGTGGGGGGTACTCCGGGAGTATGGAGTACCGGACCCTTTAATAAGGGCTGTCAGGTCTCTGTACGACCGGTGTCAGAGTCTGGTCCGCATTGCCGGCAGTAAGTCGGACTCGTTTCCGGTGAGAGTTGGACTCCGCCAAGGTTGCCCTTTGTCACGATTCTGTTCATAACTTTTATGGACAGAATTTCTAGGCGCAGCCAAGGTGTTGAGGGGATCCGCTTTGGTGGCCTTAGGATTGTGTCTCTGCTATTCGCGGATGACGTGGTCCTATTGGCTTCATCAGGGCGTGATCTACAGCACTCACTGGAGCGGTTCGCAGCCGAGTGCGAAGCGGCCGGGATGAAAATCAGTGCCTCCAAATCCGAGACCATGGTCTTGAACCGGAAAAGGGTAGAGTGCCTTCTCCGGGTTGGGGAGGATGTCCTGCCCCTAGTGGAGGAGTTCAAGTATCTTGGGGTCTTGTTCACGAATGAGGGGAAGATGGAGCGGGAGATGGACAGGCGGATTGGTGCAGCGTCTGCTGTGAAGCGGGCGCTGTACCGATCCGTTGTGGTGAAGAGAGAGCTGAGCCAAAAGGTGAAGCTCTCGATTTACCGGTCGATCTACATTCCTACCCTCATCTATGGTCACGAGCTTTGGGTCGTGACCGAAAGAACGAGATCCCGGATACAAGCGGCTGAAATGAGTTCCGATGGGCTCACCACCTATCGGAGGGGCCAAAGGGGTCGGGTGCAATGTGTAACGGGTAGCAGTGGAGGGCGGGGACCTTGGCGTTCCGATCCTCGGCTGCAGAAGCTGGCTCTACTGAGTGTTGACTTCATTTTCATAGCTATGCTGATGACACAGCTCTATACTGCCGTATCTAGAAAATATTCCCACAGACCAATTGCAGCACTTTTTCTCTGTATTTTAGTTATAAATTATGTTTCTTATCTTTATTATGTTCTGTTCATCAAATTCTAATGTAGTTTGTGTAGTGGTTTTCCCTTTGCAGTGTTATTACAATTCTAATGCTGGTAATGCAGGAATATTGTTAACAGAAATGCTCTGACCTAACCCTAATTGATACAATGAGATGTTCTTCTAGTTTGAAAGGTATATTAACTTAAGGAATTAAATTCAAAAAGTTTTGAGTTAAACTGAAAAGTATCCATACCACTGACAGATTTAGATTTAATATTCCTTTAATTTAATCAGGAAGTTTGTTTCTGACAGGTAGAATGAGTCAGCTATCTTTCAAAAGATCATAAAACAATATAAAAGAAAGTTCAGGTTTGAAATAAAAATTCCTTAATTTTAAAGCTAGTTCCTAGTTCATTTCAAAACTTGTACATGGACATTTGTTTCTCTCTTTCTCAATTATTAATGGATAAATCCTTATTACTTAATCCTTTATTTCCCACAGTTAATCCCAGCCTTTAATTAATGTGCATTTTTCAGTGTTTTCTGTGTAACCTGCATGCATTCTTTGTGTGAGCCGCTCTACAACCAGTGACAACATCAAAGGCATTCTTTGTGGCCCGAGGAGAACAGAAACTGGACTGGATGATCTCCTTCATGCAGTAATTCATGCAAGCTATGCCCCAACCAACAACTCAGTGCAGACGCTTTACATGGCGACACAGTAACCAGCAAAACACCTAAAATAGTGTGTAAGACATACGTTTTAATTTTGGGATAGAATTTATTAAAATTAAAAAAGCACTGGAATTCTAATTCATCCAGAGGTGCCTGTCCTCGATATGTTGAACCCTGACATTATCAATGGGGAAACCTTTTTCTCTCGCTGTGTTTGTAGCACATAGAGATCACCCTTTGCTCCAGTTAGAGAACTTTAAAGGCTTGTTTAGTCAGGAACTGATCTGGTGAACCTGAAGGCAGACAGACAGGAGGACTGAGTCTACCTTTATTAGGAGCAGCAGGTGGAAGTGATCAGGGTGGAGACTGGAGGCTGAATGAGAGGGGGAAAAGTCTAGAAAACTGTCCAGAGCCAGGGTGTACCATGGCAGGTCTGCTCTGGCTATTATTAGAAATGAAAGCTCAGGGAGCGCGGACAGGCGGAGGCAAAGATGAGCAACATTTTGAGCACACATTAGGATTCCAAGTGTTTTGTTTAGAAAAACAAAGAACATGATAAATTAGGCTATTTAATGACCATATGTTTCTAAAAATCATGCAAAGGGAGGTGCTGGGTTTAAATATCAGTTTGCAGACAAACAGAAGAAGCCTTAGTTTTTCTGCGGGTCGATCAATATCTGCAGAGAAACTCCCATGATTGCATCAGTTTGATTTACTGGCTAGCAGAGAGTCAAACCAACTGTCCTCCCATGCAAATGTGGAGTCTGAAAGTTTAATCTCATGTTTTTTTTCTTCTCTGCATAATTGTGCATTCATTTGAAAAACATTTGCATACATCACTCAGACAGAGCTGCCATTTCCTTTCCTTTTTGCATCATCACATAATTCTCCTGCTTGTCATTGTGTTCATGTTACGTCTGAGAAAAGAACTCTGTGCTTAGTCTAGACCCGCATGGCGCTCTGGACTGACACCATGCCACTGCAACCATTCACACGACATCAAGCTTTTAATATCATTACAATGTTAAGCTCTCCAGGGTGAATTGACTGGGTTTCACTGCATTCAGTAGGAGTTACTAAAAATCTAATGTGTCATTTTCAGAATATGATGCCTTGAATTCAACATGGTGGACTTCCTGTAAGTGTGGATCATCAAACCAGGATCTGTTTTCACCTTTAACAAAAACCTCAGCTGCAGCATGGTCCACAAATCCTTTATCCACCGTCAGTAAATGTATGGACAGATTATTTATATATAAACTTGTCAATATGTAAAGTGTGGTGAGAGGATTCCTTTTTTGTGTAAAATGTTGCTATATCATAAAAGTAAACTGAAATGAATATATATAGGTATATACATATGCATATATTCAAATAATTAAGTTAAATAATTATTAACATATATAGAACTCCCACGGGTGCAATGATTGTATGTGAAACTGGCTATTATCTATTTAATGTAAAGTGCACACATGGTATTCAATGGAAGGATGAATTGTTGAAGGAGATATAGTAATGTAAAATCAGCCTTTTCTACAAGAGTGTAATATTTATAATATTTTTGTACACTGGGGAAGTCTCTGTGATCTTAATAAATGTGTTTTCCATTGGCTGTCTAAAGTATTGCATCTCTTGTGTCTGTTTCTCATTAGGTTTTATAAAGACTCCTGTCCTGCATGTGCAGGCTTTCAGATTAAACTTTAGAATCGTTGAAGAAAGTTTAGTCCACAAGAATAAGTGAGGGCTGATCACCTTTTTCAGATCTGGTTGCATTAAATAACTTAGAGTTTCCAGTAATTTGTACTGAACGTTGTGATGTTTTGCTTTGGTTTGTGTGAAGGTAATGTCAGATTCTACCTTTTCTTAATCTACTAACTATCTATGACTCTAAATGATCTTAGATCCTGAAAAATAAGCAGAGATTCCTCATTGGAAAGGCATATTTTATTGTACTAATGGACACTGACCAGGGACTTTATTAGGCACCCAGGTTCAGTCCAATCACATGTCTAAATATATGTAGGGGAAAAGGGATTTAACAAGGCGTGCTTCTTGGTGCCACACGGGGAGACCTTTGTCAGATTTACATGCACATTAGTCTAAAAAGTGTATAGAGAATAAGATGAAAAGGAGCTGACTGAGCAGCAGTTTTGTAGATGTCAGATGTCAGAGGACAACAAGCAGACAGGTGTGCTGCAGTAGCTGAAATAACAGCTGGAGTACAACACAGGGATGCAGAATACCATTAAGGTTCATAACACTGAAGCTCCAAGCAGTGGAGACACAACAGCAAAGACCAGCCTGGGTCCAGAACAGGAAACTAAGAGTAGAGTTGACACATTCTCACCAAAGCTGGACAACAACAGCAGTATAAATGTTGCCTGGTCCAAAGAGCTCCGCTTTCAGATTATGGGGTCAGAATTAGGTGTCAGCAAGATGATGGGATGGATCCATCCTGGCTCGTATCAACAGCTCAGGTGGGGGGGGGGGAGTGTTTTCTTGGCCACCTTAGAAGCAGCTGAGCAGACTTTAAATGTTGTTAATGCCTACCTGAGTTGCTGACTAGGTGCAACTCTTCATGACGCTTCCTATGGCTCTGCACAGCAGGGTAGTGCACCATGCCACTGAGCTCAAATCATCTCACCATGGGTTCTTCAACGTGAGCTCGCTGTACCCCACTGACCTCCACAATCACCACATCTCAATCCACTGAAACAGCTTTGAGGTGATTCCACTTCTGGATGGGCAGCCAATAAATCGGCTGTGATGCTTTCACAGATTTTTATGAATCTTTGCAGAATGTTTCTGATACCTGACACCTGAATCCATGCCATTAAGAACTAAAGCGGTTCTGCAGGCAAAGAGTGTTTAACCAGATATCATCAAGATTAGCCTAAACAGGGACTGCTGGGAGTTACTCAGATTCTAAAATCACCAGAAATGACAGCTGACCGTATCATGCACATTTTGGGCACCAACCTCAGACGTTGCCTCGCTGTTGGCCTTTGGTTCTGTTGGAGGGATAAACGCTGTGGACGAGTCGTTGGAGCTCTCTTTTTCCTCCTGCATGAAAGAGTCTCAGTTAGCCACAAACTCAGATTCCACTGGGTTATGCAATGAAGACAGACTTATTAAAAAAAGCCTCTCTGCTTTAACTTGAGGACACTCTAAAGTAAAGGGGGGGGGGGTCATTGCAGCCTTCTGCAGATGTTTATGACTACAGAATCAGCAAGCGGTGCGCACAAGTCTCATAAGAGCTGTTGATTAAGGGTGCAGGTGAGAATCTGTGGGAGACTTCATGTGTGGCATTTGCATTCTGAAGCCTGCTCTGTGAACTCATGAGGCTGAGAAGAAGAAGTCAAAGAGATCCATCAAAGAGGTAGAGTGAACATCCAGATCAGAAACCGTCTGAGGACTGAAACAGAATGGCCTAATGAGCTCGGACACAGAAAGTGGATGATTAGATGGAGCCTCTGCTCAAACATAAAGGTTCACCGCAGTCATTGCTGTCAGATACCTTTATATTATACTTTGGGCTTGTTTCAGCTGAACAGGCTTTCTTTCTCTCTTAATACCACTTTCCACTTTAGCACTGAAGAGAACTGCATTCCCTGCATGTTCCTCCTGTCACAGGATCTGACACAGACTCCTCCCCGCCTGCAAACAGCTCTACAACGTCCCGTCAGCGCTGGAGTCTCACAGCAGGAAGCATGGTACAGAAACACCTACAACCGTTCTCAAGACAACAGAAATGGCTAATATAAATGACCTCTGACCCCCATGCTGTTCATTCTGTGTGGTTTACATTTGACTAAAGGGGAGAGTGTTAAGCATAGCAGAGTGGAGTGAGCAGAGGAACCATTAGAGGCCAATTCACAGTGTTCAATAAAAATCATTTACAACTTACAAACAAGCTGGACTGAACTAAAGAGAAATTGTGGAACATTTAAGGAACTGATGAATTAAGATTGTTCTTTTTGGGTCTGGGGGCCACAGAGAGTATTAGAGAGCAAACTGATGTCAACGTACAGTATACTGTGAAGCCTGGTGGAGCAGGCATGATAGTATGGAGATGTTTATCATAGCGGATCAGTTTGAATCCATCTAACGCATGAAGGGGTCATGCTGCCTCATGCTGAAGAGGAAATGTCCTGAAATCGTGTTTCAGCGACACACTGGCCCCAAAAACAAGATTAAGAGAGCAGAACCTCGGTTCCAGCTCAACATAATGAAGGAATGAATGAAAATGAACTTCAGCCAATCCAGCAAAATATTAAGTGTACCACATACACTTACGCATGAGTAATTATGTAGATATAGATATATAGATATATATAGATATGTTATTAATTATCTGTATAATTTAGTGATTATGTGGGAAAAGTAATATGAAGTGAAACATAATACATTTTATGTGCCGAGGAGTTTATATTATATTATAGTCCGATCATGCTGAGCAGGAAAAGGTGCCTGATGTTGATTCCATAAAACCACATATTAGTTTATGGATTCAGAGGAAAGCTAAATCTTCAAGTGTTTGTCAGTTTATACAATTGATGTTTATTTGGACAATCTAATGCTTTTTCATCTGTTTCTATAGAATGCTAACAAATATAATACAGTTTGCTCCAATTTGCATTGAAAACTAGAATCTGCACTGTTCCTATTTCATTTGCATGTACCCACATAAAAGCTCCAACAAGGATTTTAAGGACTCCTCACCTTTTCAGACACACTATATTATTTTTGAAGCAAACTGTATTGTTGCATAAACACTCCATGCTGCTGCCTTGCAGCTGCTGCTGGAGCTGAAACAGAAGGTAAAGGTGAACATGTAGGCCGGGGGCATTCGTTTTTCAGAACAAAACAACAACACTGACAATCATTTAGATAGCTAATGCTCTGCATGCACAAAAGGTAATAGTCAGGGTTTCAGCGTTGCCATGGAGACATGTCCCTCTGTTTTACTGGGGTGGGGTTTCTCAGTTTTTAACCTGTCTCACCTTCTCTCTTTCTTTGCTCTAACAGTTCCAGTCCTTCATCTTCTTCCTATTATTATTATTATTATTAATATTATTATTATTATTATTTCTCCAGCCAATCACTTGTATTTTTCATTAACACCAACATTTAAAGGGAAGTAGTCCTTTGAACTATATGCAGGAAAGCTGCTGCATTAATTATATGAATTATTTAATTGACCAATGAAATGACTGTGGAGTTAATTTGGGTTAAATTGTTTTTGAATCATCTTTCGGTTCTTCTCTCCTCCTTCTGCTTCCATCATCATTGCTCCTACATTTATCCTATTCTCTGCTGAAGTTAGTTAGGATGACCAAAATGATTTGTGTTTAATTATAAGTGCCAGGATAATGCCATGAAGACTAGACTGTTAGATGTGTTACATCCACCATGATTCTGAGGATTTTGAACAATTACACAAAGCCCCAATGATGATGTCATGACTTTGTAAGCATCAGATTGAGATTTGAGTTAACTGGAGGCAAAGCCTTCAACACGTTGCTTTGTTCTGTGATACTGTGGAAACCCCAAAGGGAACCAAGATATCAGGAAGTGATTTCTGGACCTCCACAAATCAAATTCCCACTTTCATTTTTTATTTTTCACCCACCTGCCGTCTCACGGGATTCTGGGTCTTCACCATTATACAACACAACTGGTTTCTGCAGGTGTACATCAGCTCTAAGGTGATTATTGTAAACTTCACTGTGATGATTTTATTACCCCAGCAGCAAAGATAGAAATGATTTAGCAGCAACACAAGTAAAAACCAACTGCAAAGACGTGAGCCGCCACAAATTAGCAGGTATGTTCTGAAAATTCAACAGAAGACGTAGGATGAAGTGTGATCAGTCTGTTTATAGGGATTAAATATATCATGGGACACTTCTCCTTCAGACATGGCTGCAGCCTTTAGCCAGGAGGTGGTGTCATCAGACGGCTGCTAACTAACACTCAGCGTTGTGTTCCTTACTCTATAACCATCTCATTGTGTTCACCACTAGGTGGTGAGAACAGAAGAAGAGGAAGTGCAGTTGGGACAACATGCAACCCTTCCTGCTTCAGGCTGACTTCCAAACGTAACAATTGGTGAAAATGACGTCAGCATACCTGAGAAAATCTTGTGCTTCATTTTCCACATGGAGGAGAATATGATTTGTGCTCCAGGAAACTCTGAATACGACGCTAGAGATAGAGCACTATTAACCATGCGCTTGGTTTTAAAGGACAGTGCTTTACACCGTGCCTAGCAGCGGTGCTTCATACGATGGGGAGATGCCAATGTTGGAACTACAGTTTGTGCTAAGGTGAATGTTGAAGCCAGACACCAGTTCTGACAGAATGCCCCAATACTCGTCTGCTCTATGTGAGTTGGCTTATGGATCCATGGAAAAGGAGACGCTACAGAACCATTTTATAGAGAGCGCTTATACGCTGGAGCTTAGAGACAGACTTTAACTGGAACCTTCACTCCCGCTGGACTCTGTTATTACTCTGTTATTACTCTGTTATTACTCTGCTGCTGGTCATGCAGTTACCCTGCATGGACCTCATCAGCGCAAAGATAACGCGCTGCTGCTTCTAGAAACACAACTACAGTATACGCACACCACGTCACCAACATCCTGAGCCTGGTTTCACTTTGGATCAACAACCCACCAGGCGAATATACAGGAATGCCCTGCAACTGCAGCACAATGCAACAGCTGTGGTAAAACTGCACCTTTTTTTAAGGTTTGCCGCTCTACTAAACAAATCAGAGAAAGTGATGCCTGGAGTGGTTGCTCATGATGACTGCAGAACAATGCAATACTACTGACTGACTGTTTTATAAAGTGCATATTAAAGGTGCTTCAGGGGAGGCTACCAGCTGTAAACTACTGGTTGATACAGGATCATCAGTTTGTATCATAGCAGGGATTCTGCACAGCAGACACTTTCTCCAGGAGCTTACTTAAAGGAGACATTCCTGTACTCGGTTCTTTAGAAGCTATTGTTACCTTCAACACCAACACTGTTCCTGTTTCTTTATGTGTGGTGCATGGATGATCAGCCCCATAGATCAGGATGGATTTAATTAAACACCCTGAAATGGAAAATCATTCATGAATCCATCCTATACCCTACCTCTTGACTTTGACCCTCATATTTCTGCTTCACCTGTGTTGCCAACAAAGACAGACTCTGCTTACATTGACTGTGTTGCTGGGTTTTTGTTCAAAGTGTACACAAATATACAGTCAGATAGTCCAGCCTCAGATTTCTAGGCCATGTGATCTCCAAGGATAGCATTCTTTGTGACCCAGATCACAGTGCAGCCATGCATGAAGTGCTGCATCAGGCCTTAAGCTGCTGTAGACAATAGCCCTGTTTACAAATGGGACAATAGCCCTGTTTACACTAGCCTTGTTAAACCGATCTGTGCCGAGACCAGTCCGAGCTTGGATCAGTTAACCAAGCTGAGCCTCGTTCTGACGACCGTTTACACACCACGCTATCTCGGCTCCTCGCCTCCTAGTGACGATCTGCGGTACTGCTGCTCTATGGGTTTGAAGGAGGGAATCAAGCAAAAAAAAATGGCGGCGACCGTAACATTCAGGCAGTTATGCTTAGTTATAATTGTGATATGGCGTTGTGTTTTGGTGAATTTACTTGACCGAGTCGGCTTTTGGGACGTGGATAAGACAAACGAATGTCTAATAAGGATTTACAGACGCAAGAAACGACAGACGCTGAGGTTCATCACACTGCTAGGTAGAATCATCACTGGAGACCATGTGTCACGGTAAGGAAGCTAGTATTATTATGAATGTCTGAAATGTCAGCTGGCTGTGAGGAGATGACGCGGTCTGCTCATGCGCTCTCTGTTATCAGAGAAAAACCGGGCCGAGCCCACACATGGAACTGGTCTAGATTTAGCGCGGTCCGGTTGTGTCTGGCTCGGTTCAGTTCAGTTTGCGTTTCATTTACACTCCATAGTTATCTCGGTTACTAAGCTCAGACTGGTCTAAGCATGGTTAAAAAGGGTAGTGTAAATGGGGAAAATGTGTAGGAAGTGGAACCTTCCATTCTGGCCAACCCTTAATTCCCATTCCTGAGCCTACTGTAGGAGACCTGCTTGGGTTTTGTTGGTCTCCATTGGCTTTTTTCCCTTCTTCACAAAAACAATTGTACTTGTTATCTTGCCCTAGGGCTGATGTTTGCTGCTATTCTTCACAAAGCCAGAACCTTGTCATGTAAAGACCTACACATATCTTCCTTGGGCTAGAATCTAGATCATTCCTTTATATCGCAGAGCTTGCGTATTGGGTTCTCCTTTATACTCCTGGTTTCTTATTTCTGTCTGTATCACAGTTTTCTTTCCTGCCGCCTTGGCTTCTTACTCTATTATCTTACTCTAGTGTATAATTTACATTTCTTGCCTTCCTGCTCTGGGGGCTCCAATAACGCCTCTGAGCTTGAGGTGCCTCTCTGCTTGGGACAGCGATGTTGAGGCTTTTCATTTACACCCAGATCATGTCTTTATTCCAGCTTATCAAACCCTTCCGACTATTGAACAGTGCAGCCTTGAGCTTTACCTCTTTAAATGTTTTCGCTATAGCAGACAAGGTAGTTGTGGCTGACCGAATCAAATGTACAGCTCCAAAGATGTAAAACTTAGAGACATTACAAGTCCCGCTCAGAGATACGTATTGATCTTTAGGTCTACGCCCTCCACTGTCATTGCTGGAACTTCATACACTGTCATCAACCACAACAATCTTTGAAGAGGTAGTGGTAGTCTGTCCAAAGGAGGAGATACAGGCTACTTTCAACAAAAGGAAGCTCTACAGTGAACTTAGGGTTTTATTGGACATCCAGGACCAGAGACTTTATGCCAGTCAGTGTCACAACCACACATACAGGACAAAACAGCAAAGATCCCAAAGTGCATTGGGAAAATGGGTGTCACTAATGAGATGCTCACTGAATGAAGTGATAGAAATAACATACAGGAACATGTGTACCAAGAATGGACTGAAGGTCCCACAGTCAAAGACTGGTTGAGGGTCTAGGGGCTAGCACCCTGTAGAACTCACAGATCTGGACAGATAAACTGTTGATGACAAACTAACCGGTCATTTCCCTGGTGGTGGACGAGGAAAAAGATACAAGGAGTGATGGAACGACAATTCAAAGTGAAAGCAATACCAGGAAAAAGGAAGATAGGAAGCTTGAGAATCACCAAGGCTTTAGAGAGGAAATGGCTTGGTGTGTCTTGGTTTGGGCCCCAGGCTTAAAGTCTGAAGATGAAGCACACCTAGTGGAATATGTAGATGGACAATGTTCACTGTCCACCATTTACTGGACTACAGCTGTGGAAACATAATCACACACCATTGTTTGGATGGTGTGTGATTTTAGGCCATGCTCACACATGGCATGTGGTGATGTTTGTCAGTTTAAACTTTATATTTATTTACAGTAAGTAATAAGTTAAAGAGCAGCATTCCTCATGATTATGCTGAGCAGTGAGGTGGTTCACTAAACATTGCTACTTCAGCTCATTAAATCTTAGCTAAAGTCAGGGCTCTCCAAGTGCAGTCCTTAGAGCTGAGAAGTCTCAGAGGCGTCCCTGATCTGAACGGTAAATGTAAATGATGACTTATCTCCTCACCATGTCATCTGCTTTTAAAGAACCTTGGCAGTAAAGTAAAAAGCCATTTATTTGATCCAGGTGTGCTGGTACAGGGATGAATCCAACATCTGCAGGAGAGCACTTGTTGAGGATCTGGAGACCCCTGAACAATTCCCAGTAAACAATTAAAAAGAAACACTTGAGCTTTTGGGAATAAGGCTACAGATAAACATCACATTTCATTCCAACGGATGTAAAGACCCTTATATTAAAGCTTAGAATCAGATTTTTTAAATCATTGTCATTTATTATAAGATATGAAATAATATTATTATTTCGTATCTTATAATAAATGACCAAAAGGTGTGGCAGGTTACCAGGTGGATAAAGGGAAGAGAAGAACAGGGAGGCTGCAGGTGAGTACCTGTGCGAGTCGTGGACTGGGATGTCCCGTAGTTTCAGGCTGGGCAGGTTTCTGTTCCTCCACTCTGCCGTTCTTCACTCCATCCAGCGCAGTGGTGGTTGAGTCCAGGCTGGCCTTGGGGGTGGAGCGAGGACTTGCTTGAAGGCTGGTGTCATTGTTGTTGTTTTGCTTTATCAGGTGACTTTTTAACAGGTTGGGAGTTCTGGAAAAATGGACAGCAACCGTTTGATTGGGAAATATGTTAAAGATCCTCTTAGAGAGCATGAAAGGTACACTGCAAAAACCGAACTAAAAATATAAGTAAAATTTTCCTGAAATGAGTGTAATAGTCTGTGAGTATTTTGACCCCTAAAATAAGATAATTAGATATACAGCACCTGAAATAAGATGGAGATGAGTTGTTCCTATATGAAGTGTTAAAACCTTATTTCATTGGCTGATTGTCTTATTTACCTGGACAAGCACACTCATTTCAAGAAAATGTTACTTACTTTTGTTCCCTTTCTGCAGTGTAGAGGTTTACTTGGACACAGCGTTTTACATTAATCTCAAGCAATGAATTATGGATAAAGGATGCAAAGTGCTTCTAGAATTACAGCTGAAACCAGATGCTTATATTACACTGTATATAAATCACATCAACACACATTTTTCTGTTTGACATTAAATCAGGATGCTTGTTTGTTTTATTTAATTATTTCTACATTATCTAAATTTCATAATAATGAGAGAGATTTATTTTTACAAAATCTATGATACTTTCTTCAAATTCAGATGTTTAAATAGACTAAGACTACTATTCCTTCAAAGCATTTGGGAAAACTCAGATGATGACATTACAGGTTTCCAAGCGTGTGATTGGTTGATTCGTGACCTGTGAGCTGATCTGAGGCATACCTGTGGATGAATTTTAAAGGGAACCGTTTTGATAGTATAGAAAGATTACAGGAAAGCAGCCAAGATCTGGTTCCACATTAATCCGTTCAAACAGTTATATGTGAGCATAAACATCATGGGAATGTCCAGCCGTCAGACAGTTCAGGTAGGAGGTGGGTTCTGATGTGAACGGGTTCTGATGTGAAATACGCAAATCAACCACAGAACGCTGTGAAGCTGGACCAAGAAGGAGAGAGTCATCGTCTCCTCCAGTAAAATGAGTTAATCAGTGTTCTGCGTGTACAAACCTGACCCTGTTCCACTGGTTCTGGAGGAACGGCCAAAATGCCAGCCAACTACTGGGAGAGGCTTGTGGAAGGAAACCCACAATATCTGACCCAAGTCAGACAGTTTATAAGGCAATTAAACATTTCTGAATATGCAGAAAGTAAAGAAATAAATAAACTTATTCTGCTTGTATTTTGTAAAATAAATCATTTCGGTAACCCTAACTGAACTAAAACAGGAAAAGGTTAGTCTGATTTAGTGTCAGAGAGTGAAGGAAAAAGGTTAGGCGTCTCTTAATACAGGTAAGGTAAACATCTGGTTAAAAAAGTGCATTTTTTCCCCTTTTAGGCAAGCTTGAATTTAAAAATAAAAATACAGATCTTATGTCCAGAAGGTATTTCAAAGATGTTTGATGCATTATTCAGTGATCCATCTTACTTTATTCCCTTCTTCTCTTTCTTCTCAGGTTTGTGTTTGGAGACTCTGCTGCGGGAAGCCAAGGAGATGTTGATGTACAGGACGGTCATGATGACGACGGGCAGATAGAAGGCCGCTATAGCCGTCCCGAAGGTCACCGCCGGGTTAGAAAGGAACTAGAGGAGCAAACAGGAAGGAAAAAGCACGTCTCTTCAGACTTACAGGGATTTGTGGAAGCTTCAGATGCGCCTGCAGCAATTTTAAGTCCAATACAACTTTTTTTGTCTTTCCTTGCCACATTTACCGGATTAAAATGTAACTTTTTATCGTATGGCAACAGAAATAAACCTTAACCTACTTTGAGCATTCAGTGACAGGTGAGGGTGGCAGGATTAGTTACATAAGGATTAACTCTCAAAGAGCAGACTAATATAAACCGTCTGTGATGCACAGTGTCCACTTGTAGTCTGTTTTTGGTCAAAATAAAATGAGATCTCTCTTTTTTGCATTTATATCCAGTTTTCAATAATTGTTAGGGAAAACTGACAACTCAGCCTATATGTGATATATGCCTGCCGGGGTGGACATAAAAAATGTCTCCACCAGTTCAATCTGTAGCAGCCACTACATGATTTGACAGACATTATCTGTTTTAAACTAATATTCCTCCTGGCAACAAGAAAATACAAGCAGGTTCAATTTATTTGTTAATAATAATAATAAAAAAAAACTAAAAATAAAGGACCTAATCTAATGTAACAATGTAGCAATGTAACAATGTCCCAGACATGAATTATTTTTTTTATTTTATTCAAAGCCTTGTTATTTTTATCGATCTGAATTCCCTTGTCTACAAAATAAGGAGAATTTTTCATCATTCACCTGCTACAATAATTAAATGATTTCTTTTGAACAGGACCAGTGTTATATTTATATATTTCTGTTCTAAAAGGCTCATAAATTAAGACTCTCTGTATATTGTTGATGTGAAAATTCCACACTGTTCCAGACTTTCCTGCATTCTCACATTTTTCCAGCCATTTTAGAATACAAGATACAAACTTTACCCATTAATTGATTGCCAAACCTTTTACAGAGGTCGAGTTTTATATACGGAACCAGAAAAAAAGAATAAATCAATAAAAGAAAAGGAGGGACATAAGACTAAGGAAGGAAAGACACAAGGAAATAAGAAAAAAAGAAAAAAAGAAGGGTTGGACATGAAGGAAAAATGGAGGAAAAGAGTGAAATGAGTTATGGCATTTGGAAGAAAGAATAGAATGAAGGAAAGAATTAAGGAATGAAGGACATAGGAGAGGAAGAACACAAAGAAGGAAAGAATTTGAAGAAGGACAGGAGGGAAAACGGAAGCTGGCCTTCATCACATCATTAAAAAAAGATGTTTTAAATAAAAATGTCTGGCTTCTGGAACATGTGTTCATTTCTATGGACTCAATGCTTGGTTGGGGCCCTTCTGCATGAATTACTGTATAAAGGTGGTGTTGTTATTGTGGTAAGTGTTAAGGAAGCCCAGATTTCTTTAAAGGTAGCCTTAGGTCATCTGCACTGTTGGTTCTGGTGTCTCCCATCTTCCCTTTGACAGTAGGCTACTCCACAGACTCTCTGTAGGGTTCAGGTCAGGCAAGTTTGCTGGTCAGCAGAGAACAGCAACACCATGGTCACTGGACCAGCTGCTGGTACCTTTGGTGGTGTGGGGAAGAACATAAAACCAGCATCTCCACAAAGCTTGTCAGCAGAGGGTGGTATAAGGTGCTGTAACATGTCCTGGAAGATAGCTAGGTGGACTGTGGATTTCAGGAAACCCAATGGACCAACACCACTGTTGAAGTACAAATTGCACTGTGGACTTCAAGCAGCAGGGATGCTGTGCCTCTCCACTCATCCTCCACATCTGGGGACTTGACTTCCAAGTGAAATGCAGATGTTTCTTTTATCTGAAAAGAAAACTTGTTCTTCAGGTGATAGAAGGCCCACTTTGTAATTGTCTTTAGATGGCTTTGAAGGTTCTGGTCTGAGTCCATCACTACACCCAGATTTCTGGCCTGATCAGTGATTGGAGCAACTAAAGCTGTGAGCTAATTCCTGATCACTCCTCCATTGGTCAAAAAATGATTACTATAGTTTTGATTTCATTCAACTGTAGAAAATTTTGGCACATCCATGCCTTAATTTCTTTTAAGCATTTACTCAGTGCTTCAACAAGTTCATAGAGACCTGATGACAGAGCTGGGTGTCATCTGCATAGTTATGATATTGTTTTTTATGATCTGAGCTAGAGGAGCATGTAGATATTGAAAAGGAGGGGACCCAGGATGGACCCTTGGGGAACCCTGCATGTGATCTTTGTTGTCTCTGAAGTAAAGATACCTATTGACACAAGAAAGTCCCTGTCCTTTAAATAGGATTTAAACCAGACATGTGCTGTACCTGAAAGACCGACCCAGTGTTACAGGCACTCTAACAGAATGAAGTGATCAAAGGTATCAATGCTGCACTGAGGTCCAACAGAACCAGCACTGTGGTTCTTCCACAGTCTGTATTTATATGGATGTCATTAAACAGTCTTTGTACTGTGTTGAGCATGGAAACCTGACTGTTTTATGAAGCATTAAACTGCCTTCATATATGCATTAAACTTTTATTTTTGCATAAGTCTGCTGTTATTTATAACGAGGACTGTGGTGGAATGCAGTCCTATGCTACAGATCTGTCATAAGAAAAAAACATTCTGCAGATTAGAACCTGATACGCTTCTCCTGCCAGAGTCACTGTCTGTAAGTGAACATGGAAATAGCATCTGCTTAAACTGCTACATTAGCTTTAAATCATACTCCTTCAAGAACAGAGAGTTTAACAGCTTGTAAAATAGGAAAATTACCTTTAACGGTGGTAGAAATTCCTTCTCAAGAGATTGTGCCTCACATATTGAGAGGTCATCCACTAAAAGTCAAACGTTTAGACTCACCTTTGTCATTCAATGAATTTTCCTTATTTTTATGACTTTCTGCACTGCAGAGACATAGTGAAGACATCAAAACTATGACTCAGAAGTATATAAAATGAAATTACTCAAAACATCTTGTATATTTTAGCTTTTTCTAAATACCCTCCCTTTATTTTGATAACTGCTTTGGTCACTCTTGGCCTTCTCTCAGTGAGTTTCATAAGGTTAGCCACCTGAAATGGTTTTCCAACTGTCTTGAAGGAGGTCCCAGAGGTAGTGATAAAAATAAAGACAAACCACTGAATAAGAAAGTGAGTCCAAACTTTTGACAGGTAGTTTACATCTCAGTTTCCCTGAAAAATCTACTCAAGACAGTCACAACCTGTCCTTCTACGTTTAGATATGTGTCTCCTTTAACACATCTCAGTCAAAAAGACTAGGTCAGTAGCATGAGTGATTGAATGCATAGCAGACAACTGATCGTCTTAAAGCTATAGAATTGGTAATTCAGTACAGAAACAGGATTGTGTAAGCTTGCTAACACAACCCTCCATAATTTTCTCTGGTCCCCTGCTCTCACCCTCCTCTGTTCCTCAAGTTCCAGAGGTATCGCCTTATCTATTGGTTGTCCCACATGCCAATCATTCTGATACACAAATGTAATGGCAGTGTGCAGGCATGTTCCTGCACACTTCTAGTGTTAATGTATCCGGTTAGCTTAGTGGTTAGGGTAGCTTCTGTGTTAGTCGTTCAATTTAGCTCTGCTGCTCTCACACCGTATACTTTGAACAATCCTGAGAGTTGCATGAAGCAAACTGCGTACAAGTTTATGAGAAGAAGAAGAAGGCCTCAGAAGAAAGAAATAAGACCAGAGTAGATTTGGGAGATTTTAATCATAAGATTCCCCTGAGGAGCGGAAGAGCAGGTAAGACGGTCTTGCAAATGTGTAGCTATGAAAAAAGGGGCTTGGGGAAACTTCCGGAAAAATCGTTGACCTCAGCTTCAGTGTAGGTGAGCAAGGAATAAGGAACACATTTAAAACTTACAGGACACTGATGCTACAGGACTGAAGTTTGATCCTGGTCTAAGGTGTGGCTGTCAAAGCCTAGATTCAGGAGGAGCAGGTTGGCTTTTGATATCCAGTCCAAACTGGTTTAACAAGTCCGGACTTCTTCCCATTGGACTGCACCGAGGCTGCCCAGGAACCGATCCTGTTTGCAGTGTACATGGATGGCATCGCAGGGCATAGACAATGGAGCATATTTTTCCTACATGGGAACCGTCAACACGTGCCACACCGAGAATGAGAAAGGTGGTATGTGTCAGGTTCTCTAAATTCAAAGCTGGAAAAAAGGGGGATGGTCAGCCTCTGCTTGAACCAAAGGACTTCCTGGTGTTTTGTTCACAAATGGTGGAAGGATGAAGCAAGAGATGGATGCATAGATAGGGCTCTCATCTAGAGTAAAGCAAGTCTGTTCAAGTCTTTCATGGAGAAGAAAAAACCTGAAACTCTTGATTTGGTAGTTCGTCTACAACGCAACTATCATATAGGTCATGACATGTAGATCTTGACCAGGAGAATGACATCCTGGATTCAAGGACCAGAAAATAATGCTCACCAAATCTCCTCCAGACTGAAAGGAGTCAGCTAAGCTGGTTCAGGCATCTGTGTCCTGGACACCTCTGTTTGGAGGTTTTCAGGGCATACCCCTCTGGGACTCCTCCCAGAGCGTATGCCCACTGTCTGCAGTGTGTCTTCATTACATCAGCATCAGCCTGCATCTTACTGAAAACATACGGTTAAACTAGCCAGTGTCCTCAGATAGAAATAACGCTGGAATAAAAAAACATGTTCAAAGATACAGAAAATATTAACTTCATACAGATGTCCTTCCCAGCTGTTAGCGCTGCCAGTCTATGGTTATGCTTTGTCTTCACATAACTGTCGGCTTTAACGAGTAATCTATTGCAAGTACTGGGTAGATTGGAACTGCCCATAATATTTGAACAATGCTATACCTCAGAAATGCAGAACTATCCCCTCGGTAACATGTGAGAAAGCTTAGCAGATGTTACGTTGCGGGTAAATCAGAGATCTTATAAAGTACCTGAATATAGCATTCTCCAGGTGGCACTGTTCGCTCGCCAACAATGAACTGCCAGAACAAGATGGCTGGAGCCCACAAGATGAACGACAGGATCCATGCTGCAGCGATCATCAATCCCGCCATCTTGGTTGTCCTTCTGGTCGGGTACGTCAGGGGTTTGGTCACGCAGAAGTAGCGATCAAAGCTTATGATCAGTAAATTCATCACAGAAGCGTTTGAGACCACATAATCTAAAGCCAGCCACAAATCACAGACAACAGGCCCAAGCGGCCAGTAGCCAACGATGATGTAGACCGTGTATAAATTCATGCTGAAAACTCCAATGATCAAGTCAGCACAGGCCAAGGAAAATAAAAAGTAGTTGTTGACAGTCTGTAAGTGGCGGTTTACTTTGATGGACAGCATGACCAGTATGTTTCCGGTCACAGTCACAAAGCTCAGAGATCCTGTCACCAGAGCAATGAAAAACATCTCCAGGGTTTTATA
Source organism: Fundulus heteroclitus (assembly GCF_011125445.2). Classification (NCBI taxonomy): domain Eukaryota; kingdom Metazoa; phylum Chordata; class Actinopteri; order Cyprinodontiformes; family Fundulidae; genus Fundulus; species Fundulus heteroclitus. The sequence goes on from NC_046384.1 coordinate 22,329,923, forward strand.
TGGACTCCCAGTCCACACATCGTTGTCAGCGAGGGAGCAGGATGTTGAGCTGTTGGTGGACTCATTACAGGAGATGTTGGAGAACAGGTCAGCCGAGTTGTTGCCCAGTGACCCTACGGGAAGAAGCAAACAAGAAAGTAAATTAGGAGGAGAGGAACCATGCTGTGATGCTCTGAAATGTAACCTTCAAAGGAAAAAAATACAGTTTGAAAGCCAACAGTGCCTCTGCTTGTACTTTTATTTGCTTTAGTAAAATAGCCTGAAAATGAACCCCAAAATGTAGAAATCCCATTCCCCCTAATATGCAATCCTGGATTACCCGACACAAACCCCTGCTGTTTGCGCTGCAGCCATGAATCTTTAACACACTCTGCACAAGCCCACATTCAGTGGACATCTTTGACAGACGATACTTCACATGAAACACGGTTAGTTAAGGGACAGCGGTCTTTAAGAAAGGAAACGCTGACTCAGCCCAGCGTTCAGATCTCAGGTCCAGAAAGAGCAGTGTGGCTTTGGTCTTGGTCATGGGACAGTGACTAGATTCCTACGTCAGAGAACCAAAAATGTGTCTGATCAGGTAAGAGCCATATCTGTTTAATTGCAGAGCAGCCGGCATAGAGTATCTATATGCTCCAAGTGCTGTATACTGACCTAAACATTTTTTATACATCTCATATTAAGCTAATACTTGGGCCAAAACTTAACCAGTGCCGCTTTAAGAATAAATATAAACCCTTCTGGGTAAGTTAGAATTACCAAAATAATTAGTATTTTCCAAATGACAGAATAAGGAGAGAGAGAATTTGTCCAACTACTTTCTTAAAATCGGATTTCAGAAGATTGCTGGGCATTTATTTTAAATGGGAAAGACAAAAGCATGGGGCTTTGAGCTTCTGATAAGGAAATGTAACACATTTAAAATGAATTTGGAAGCATACCCATAGATGCACACTGCTTCCTCGTGTGATATGGAAAAATTTAATACAATCAGGCAGAATATCAGGGAAAGAGTCTTTGGTAAGAAGTCATATTAACTTCCAAATTACACCGTTTGGAGAAAAATGGGGGACGCTTGGAAGCAAGAGAACATCCTCAGCATATCATCACAATAATCACAAAATGGTTTAAGGACAAAAAGGTCTATGTTTAGGAAAGGCAGTTGCAAAGTCTTCATTTCTGTCCAGGGAACCATTACTGGGAAGAGCTAAAAAGATGGAGCGGGAGATGGACTGAAAGAAGGAGATCCCGGATCCAAGCGGCTGAAATGAGTTTTCTCCGTAGTGTGTCTGGGCTCTCCCTTAGAGATAGGGTGAGGAGCTCAGTCATCCGGGGAGGACTCAGAGTAGAGCCGCTGCTCCTCCACGTCGAGAGGAGCCAGTTGAGGTGGCTCGGGCATCTGGTCAGGATGCCTCCTGGACGCCTCCCTGGTGAGGTGTTCCGGGCACGTCCCACCGGGAGGAGACCCAGGGGAAGACCCAGGACACGCTGGAGGGACTATGTCTCTCTGCTGGGAACGCCTTGGGATTCCTCCTGAGGAGCTGGCCCAAGTGGCTGGAGAGAGGGACGTCTGGGCCTCCCTACTGAAGCTGCTACCCCCGTGACCCGACCCCGGATAAGAGGGAGAGGATGGATGGATGGATGGATGGATGGATGATGGATGGATGGATGGATGGATGGATGGATGGTGAATGGATGGATGGATGGGTGGATGGATGATGGATGGATGGATGGATGGATGGATGGTGGATGGATGGATGGATGGATGGATGGATGGATGGATGGATGGATGGATGGATGGATGGATGGATGGATGATGGATGCATGGATAGATGATGGATGCATGGATAGATGGTGGATGGATGGATGGATGGATGAATGGATGATTGATGGATGGATGGATGGATGGATGGATGGATGGATGGATGGATGGATGGATGGATGGATGGATGAATGGATGGATCATGGATGGATGGATGCATGGATTGATGGATGGATGGATGGATGGATGAATGGATGGATCATGGATGGATGGATGCATGGATTGATGGATGGATGGATGGATGGATGGATGGATGGATGGATGATGGATGGATGGATGGATGGGTGGATGGATGATGGATGGATGGATGGATGGATGGATGGATGGATGATGGATGGATTGATGGATGGATGGATGGATGGATGGATGGATGGATGGTGAATGGATGGATGATGGATGGATGGATGGATGGATGGATGGATGGATGGATGGATGGATGGATGGATGGATGGATGGATGGATGGATGGATGGATGGTGGATGGATGGATGGATGGATGGATGGATGGATGGATGGATGGATGGATGGATGGATGGATGGATGGATGGATAGATGGAGCTAAAAGATGTGCTAGCCATGATGCCCATGAATGTGAACCAGCTGCACTGGTTTTCTCAGGAGGAATGAGCCAAAACTCCAGCAAACTATTGGGAGCCGCTTGAGGAAATAAAACGTAAAAATAAAATGAATGGTAAACTGCATGACTTGGGTGGAATTGAAGGCCAGAAATTGCAGAGAAATACATAAGCTTCTAAACAGAAGAAAGTAAAAAGAAATAAAAAAATAAAAAATTGTCTTTCATTATTCCGTTTGTCAAATAGAAATAAAATTGAAACCTACCTGACCTAAAACAGGAACAACGTATTCTGTTTAAATGTTAAAAAGTGAACAAATTGATATTTATTTTTTACATATTGTATGTTAACATCTAGCTTCATGGTAATGTGTGTCTTAATGCACACAAAAGCATCACTTTAGTATATTGTTATGAAATATACAACGTGGGTAAATGGGAGTGTTACTGCTGATTTCATCAGCCGTGTATCAGCTCATTGACATACATAGGCTCTACGTTGGACACATAGCTTCAATGTGAATATATCTCACTGCTGGGGTTTGGACATGCTTCTACCAGCACACAAATGTAACATTAAACTAATGCAGCATCAAACGTAGATTAAAAACACATGCCAGAGGCCATTTTCTCCAGATTCTTTAAAAATGGACGTCTGACTGCTATGATTTCTCATGAATACACAACTACGTTAAAAATATCTTAAAAAGGCTAATTTTCAGTAGCAAACTCATTCAAAGAAAACACAATTGAAGGAAAATCTATTGCTGTAATCTCCTGCAAATAGTGGAACAGGATGGTGATCATGCACGGGAAAACATCCCAGTAGTTTTAGCTGTAGATCTACTGGATAGTTAATGTACTCTCAAAGCTCGCTGACCAATGTAGACCTTATGGTTGGGAGTTCTGACATTGCAGAGTTTAACAATTATTTGGCACCTTTGAGCCCTTTTGCTTGTGCTGTTTAGCTGTTTAGCTGTGTTAGCGCTGTACGCTCATGACTGCACACCCACACAATGAGATAACACACACACTGAACAACAAAGAATAAGACAAAAGGTAAGAAAATCAGGTCGACCCCAACAAGAACTATTTTCAACTACCATCTACATCCTCAATCTTATTTAGACTTTATTTAGCCAAAATAAAAGAACTGATATTTAGAGAAATGGCCAAGATAACCACAGCGCCAAACTACAACACAACACCATTTCCCATAATCAATCATCAGAGGTCAGTGAAAACAGGGAGACGTGCATCAGTCCAACCATGAAGAATAATGAGACATTTACCTCCAGACGTGGGATTTTGGATGAAGACACTAACGCAAAATATAAAGTGTCTTGAAACATTTGCACAGAAAAACAACATGAGTTTTATATTTTTGCACGCAGAACCTCTTTAGATATACAGGAAGCACAGCGAACTGTATCAAAAGGTTTCTGAAGCTGACAAAGAATCTGATTATCATCATAGACCTGCAAATTAATGTTTGGAACATCTTGATCAAGATCATTGGCCCCAGAACTGATCTCTGGAGAAGCTCATTAATTACCCAAATAAAGCTAAAAGAAAGGCCTCCAGGTTTTACAAACTGCTGCTGTAAAGATGTTTTACTGAGAGGTTTATAATGTGTGGTCTGATCCAGGGACATTTTTAGGTCCATTAAGGAAGAAGTAATTAGTTATCTTACACATGCCGTGCTGTTCAAAATCTATTTGCCCCCTTACACATTTTTTCTGTTTTTGCAGTTTCAAAGAATGACTGTATTTATTAAGAGAATAATCCATCCAAACCTAGCTGAACCTGTGTGAAAAGAATTATTTCACCCTGAACCTAAGAACTCTTTTTTTGTGATAACTGGTGATATGTCCTTTGCATCTCTGTGGAGGGTTCTCAGCCCAGCTGCCCAATCACATTTTGCCAGAACTTTGACTAGGCCACCCCAAAGCTTTGATTTTCCTTTTTGAACAGAAGTCGATCAGAGGTCTATGGGCTTAATCTTGAGGCTAAAAACTCATGGCCATACATTCTCCTTCAGGATTTTCTGGTGAAAGGCAGACATCCTGACCCATACAAACATGGAAGGTTGTCCAACCCTCACACTGCCACCACCATGTTTCATCAGCTATAACTCAGTATTAGTTTTACGATAGATGTCATGTTCCAGGGAATTCCCCATTCTGTCTGATGGGGATACAGAATATTCTCCAAACGCTCTTAGATAACATCAAGGATGAATATGGAGTCTCTTTCTTGCTGTTTAATCTGGAACTCTGAACTTAACTGAGGCATGTGGGACCAGCAGTGCTTTCAGTATTATTCTGGGTTCTTTAGTGACCTCCTGAATGAGCCATTAATTGCTTCTTGGAGTAATTTTGATCTAGGACTCCTAGGAATGTTTACCACTAGGGATGCAAGTTATCAATTAATGAGTTAATGTAAAGTTGATTGATCTTATCGATCGTCTAACCATTAATTGATAAGTGGCCATTTTCCTAAACCCAAGTTTTCTCTCCTATCAAGAGGGTCGTTCTATAAAAGGAAGGGCTAAATTGTTAACAATATACTGGATTTTAAAAGAGGCGCATCATTATTTTGACTTTGTAAAGTGCCTCGAGATGACATGTTTCATGAATTGGCACTATATAAATAAAATTGAATTGAATTATATTTTAAGAGTATATTGTACCACTTATATTAAATACTGACTGAATAAACAAAGATTCTGTTTTCTTCAAACATTATTAACCTGGACATATTTATGAAATGTAACAAAACAGGAACATATTAGGTTTCTGAATAGAAACAAATAAACTGAATAGAATAATAATCCCTCACCATTAACTGAGCTTTTTCTATCATGTTACCATTTTTGCGTAAAGCCCTGTGCTTTTCTGCCATCATATTCTTGTCTTTTGAGCACATCAGTGAGTTTTGGTTGGGAAGTTGCCTCTGCTCCGCCACGCAGCCTGGCTGAATGAGAGCTACTGAACGGAAAAATTAAGGAGTTTATATTTAAGAACAGAAGATAACTATTGCGAGATCTCGCAAAACTATTGCGAGATCTCGCAATAACTATTGCGAGATCTCGCAGTAGTTCTTTTTCCCTCCATGTCCCTTTAGGGGCTCCGTAGTTCTTACATTTTCAAATGAGACCAAATTACTTTTTTCCCTGTAAAAAATGTGTTCATAATTTGACAACAGTCATTTCTATTTACTCTGGTTCTCTTTGTATGTTGAACAAATTTGTTAAAATGCTTTGTTGAAACCAGCTATCCTAAAAAAACAGTCTTCCTAACACAGTGCTATATATGTTTAATCAGTTTACCATTTATTAGTTAAAAAAATAATTTCTACACACCAAATTTGAATGGAAGTAAACTTTCTGGCCAAATCACTTTGCAGCCTTAAAGAAAACTTATCCAAGTGCCTCATAATGAAAAAGCCTCAATTTACTGGGAAGCAATGAACACTGGCCCCTGGAAGAATGGAAACAGGTCATGTGGTCTGATGAGTGCAGATTTACCCTGTTCCAGAGTGATGGGAGCATGAGAGGAAGAAGAGCGGCAGATGAAGCCCTCATCATGCCAAGAGCCTCCTCTATAAGCCTGTGGGGGCAGTGTTATGATTAACTCCCGCTGAGGAATCAGAGCTGTTAAAGCAAGGCAACAATGGGAGGCTGAAAAGACAGCAGGACACATGGCATCATCCAAACTCTGGAGGCACAGAGCATTTTTAATATCAGCCAATAAAAATACAAGAGCCCAAGGCTTCTAGCTTCATGGGCTTGAGTTCTCAGGTTTTCAATGATTTGAAAAAAAAAAAGACTAGTTTTGGTTTTAATAATATAACCCCTTGAAACCATAAAGAATTGGACAATAAGAATTCTCTTAGCCTGATTGAAACTAGCACGAACCAGAGATTTACACACATTATATAAAGGAAGACGTAACCATTTTCTCACATGGTCTTGAAGTGTTTGATGGATGATTAGAGGCAGATCTGTGGATGTATTTCAAGGCAACACATTAAACACATTACGTCCTTGTGTGACATTTTGGTAAAAACTATTTATAAATCAGTCATGATAACAGTCTCCACATGTCTGGTTCGTCCTTGGATCCAATGACCAGATGTCTGAAGGAACCACAATCATCTGTTCAAACTAAGATATGCAAATATAAAAAGCTTCAGAATGTCCCGCTGTCCCGGGATTCAGGAGGGGGACGGGTTCTGTGACCCAGAGATGGACGGGTTCTAGTGTGAAATGTGCTCACCTACAATAAGATAACTGGGTCATTATGCAGTTTGAGAAAGCGGACAGGATGATGTCATGGCAACATCAGCTTCTGATAGACTAATTTAACAAACTTTTAGACAAATGCGCGGATGAATCTTGAGAAAATTTGTCAAAAAGACTGCTTGTGTCACATCGTTGGAAAATCAGAGCAAAAAAAAGAAAAGACAAACAAGTTAAGTAACCAGTCCTGTACCGGACTGTTTTGGGCTGAAAGGCCGCTCAGAGACGATGAAGCCATTATTCTAAATCGACGTAAAAGCCAGATCAGAGTTTTCAAATGTTCTCAGAGAAGTCCTTCATTTCTGGAAGCATGGCTTCTGATCTGATATTAAAGTTATTTTAGGAAATAATGAGCATTGCTGAATTAGAAGAGAGAGAAAAAACAGGGAAGCTTATGTAGCGCAGTGGTAAACCAGAAAATATATTGTACTTTAGCTGAATAAATATCCCAAAGAGGTAAAAAAATTTAAATCTTAAAATCTTTGTTATTGTGTATGTTAAATCTTTGTTATTGTGTATGTTAAAAGAACTGCGATGTTATATCAAATTTACTTGATTGTTATTTTCTGGTTCATTTCCTTGGTCAATTCTGGTCGTCCTGTTTTCTTTCTGATACCAAGATGGACCCTGGATTATTGGGAGTAGGTGAACTCTGTGGCCAGAAATTGGTAAATATGCACATATCTTGCTAAAATGTAATGATATATTCCCAGTCTGGTGGTAAGCAACCAGTATTTTAACAGGATTGTGTACTTCTGAAATGGATGGTGTGTGCTGAAGTTAGAGTTATTGCAGGCTACACATGCAAGCCAGATGACATTCTTACTGTATAGCACCAGGGGGGCAACAGTATGTAGCTTGGCTGCAGGAAGGACTGGTGCACTGCACCTACTAGATACTAGACAAATGGAAGGAAGAGTATCCAGATATATTGAATCAACATCTTAAGACATCAGCCAGGAATTCTTTAAAAAGCGTCTTCTAAATGGACAATGATTCTTAGCACACCAACAAATATATGTCTTGGTAGTGCTGAAGGTGTGTGTGAGCAAGGCAGCCCAGTCGCACCAGTTCTGTCAGGAGGAATGGGCCAGAATGATAGCCCAGCAACCTTTGATCCAACATATAAAGATAAAAAGGTAATTCTACCTGAAGACTATGAAAAAGGGTGGAAGCTGTTCTATTTAAAGAAAATTATCTTGAAGATTCTCCCCATTTTTCTGGCATCTAGCAAACAGAATTGGTTTTGGTAATCCAGCCTGACCTAACGGAGAGGTTTTAGTCTTATTGCGTTACATGAATGAGTCTGGAGGATGCAGATGCTGGCATCACCATGCAGCTATGTGGTAAAGGCAGCTGACAGAGGTCACCAGTAGGCCTGTCGCCATAACCACTAAATCAATTCATTAATGTTTCCGTCTCCTCTCTCTGAGATGGGATAGAAAAAGTTTTCAGTGTGGTGCATCGGTGTCTGCTCCCCCCCTTCTCGTTTCCTCGGTGTAGGAGGAGTTAGACCCTGCCAGGGCTTCCCGCTGTAAATGGGGTAATCCAAGGGTGACCATATTTTCATTTGGGAAAACCAGGACACCTTGGAGCGGGGGTGGGGGGGTGGGGGGGGGGGTGTTGTAAGGCAAACGCGGCCGAGCGGGGGTGGGGGGGGGTGGGGGAGGAGACAGAAGCGCGGCCGACAAGCGCGAGGGAGGACTCTATCTTCTGATTAATAACAGGGCTGCCCACACTGACGCGGCTCAGGGATTACGTCAGACGCAGCGTGACGTACCAATGAAGGAAATTTAAAAAACAGGACATTTCCTCACTTTATAAAAAAAACCCGGGACGCCCGGGACAGGACGTGAAATACGGACATGTCCCGGGAAATACGGACGTTTGGTCACCCTAGGTAATCCTGAAGGCACGGGTCGGTGCGTAAGGAACCAGACCAGCTAATAAGCTAATAACAGCTAGCACGTTAGGTCAGCTTACCAGGAACTTTTCTTTACTGACCGTTTTACCTTTCTCTCAAACATGGAGGCATTTAAAATAAATAAACGACGCTCAGCCTGGAGGGAGGCGAGTAAAGCCTGGTGAGGGAAGCCCAGCTTGTGCCCAAAGTTAAAATGAGAGCCTAGTGAGGGAGAGCCAGAGAAACGTTAGTTTGAAAAGAAATTCATTTGGTGTCAAAGCCAAACACGACCACTTCAGGATGGGAGTCTTTTGGATGATGCCACCTGCTTAATTTGTCTGAGCCGATAGGTTCATATTAGTTGAAAAAGGTCTCCAAATGGCAATAATGTTATTTATCACAATAAGTTTTAGAGAAAATTACTATACAGTAACACTTGCTATCATGACAGGTCTAGTCAACAGTCTGCGAGGACACTGGATGAGGGTCACCTGATATAGAGACACCTGCTGCACACCTCCACTCCCAGGCCCAGATATGCAAGGGATAAGTTTCAGAACAAAATTGTGAATGCACTTCCGGTTTAATCGTTTTCCTCACAAATTAATTCATTAGTAAACAGTATGAGTATAAATTCCCAGTATCAATTCCCAGCATATTGAATATATTGGTTTTATTTGTATAGTAAACTTGTTGGTCAGTGTACACATTTTCACTCAATGTACTACTATATGTAATATAGTACATGTAATACTGTACAGAGTACATCACTGCCTTTTCATTGTCACTTAATTTTGACTTTATTGCACTGCTCCTTCTCTATATATTTGTTTCAGTTAATTTTTCTGTTGTATTATTCTGTATTTTTATTCCTAACCACCATAAATGTCATGTTTGGCTCTTTGTCGATCAGTGGCGTCTCTGGCGTGATAAGTTAAGTGGGCCACACAAACTCAACACCCATTAGCAGCAACTGATGTTTTGTGATGCATACAACCTCTTTTTGATACATTTTAAATGAAAAACATAAATTAGCATAACTCACTGCTACTCGGACAATAAGTCCACTTGCCTTCTTCTTTTCGTACGTATGCTCACTCTCATAATATCCTCCCCTCCTCACAGTTTCTGGGCCTGACAGTGGAGGTCTGCAGCCAGGTCCTCATGGATATGGAAGCTTCCTCACGGACACACTGGGCAGCTAGCTGCCTGGAAGGACCATCCTACTTATGATGCCACCACTTATCAGTGAGAATGCTATACAGCATTCTCACTTATTAAGTTCCTTCAGGTCTTGATTATTATTCCGTACGTTTTTCGGCATCTAACTACTCCTGCATACTTCAACCGATTTAAACAATTTTTGTATCAAAACGTTCAGCTCGTTCACGACATTACTGCTATGTCTTTTTGTAATTATAACTTTTATAATATTTAAAATATTTAACTTTTTGTGCGTTTTTTGCTCTCATTGAAAATGAATGGAAAATCCTTCAAATTCTTCAAATATTTCAACTTTTTGTCATCTTACTGCTTCAGCCTACTTTCACCTATAAACGCCATTCAACGTTTAAAACGTAGTGATATCTTTTGGCTATTATGGTATGTTTCAGCTTTTTCATATCTTAAACCATTTTCGTATAGTACGTCTTTAAAATAATTTTGGTTTTTCAAGAAATTCAGCAAATAACATGCGTTGCTATGGTCGTCAAGGAGCCTCGTTTAGAGTGCGCACTCTAGAAATTTAACAAATTCTTCTTCTCCGAACAACTTCTTCTCACTCGCTCAATTTTCAACCTATCCACATAAATTACACATCAAAACGTAGGAATTTTTGTCTGGATTCGGAAAATGTAACCATCATTGGAGTGGGATTTATAGATTTTTCGCAAATCACCTCAGAGCGACACTAACCCGAAACCTCCCCCATTCATTTCCTATGGAGCGGTTTTCAAAAATGACACCTGGAAATCCAAAACATCACATGTTTTCGCATCGTCGCTACTCCTAAACCGTTTCATGTACAGGCATGAGACTTTCACACATTCATGTCCCGACCCTTCTGGCGCTCACAAAAGAGAAATTTTGTCAATAAATGTTACGGTTTTGCCGCAGGAACAATTTGTTCGGGAGTAGCGTTTTGGGAAAATGCTAAAACAGGATCAGACTTCAATCTCCCCAAATGAGGCACTTTTCTACATCGTCGCTACTCCTAAACCGTTTTATGTACAGGCATGAGATTTTCACACATGAATGTCCCGACCCTTCTGGCACTCATAAAAAAAGAATTTTGTTGATAGCTGTTAAGGTTTTGCCGCAGGAACAATTTGTTCGGGAGTAGCGAATGTGCAAAATCCTGAAAATGCTTTAGAGCTGCATTGTTCCACATCATCCACTTTTTTACATCGTCGCTGTGCCTACACCGATTTTTGTACAAACATAAAAATGAGCTCCATAGTCCTCAAAAGCCTGCTGATACTCAGAGTGAAAGAATTATTTTGATATCTTTTATACTTTTTCAGCTACAGCGATGTGTTCGGGACCGTTTTCGTAGGATTTCTTAAAATCCTTAAAAATCCCCTTTATATCATAATTTTTTACGCCTAAATTAGAATATTTCTAACAAAAACCGATAGTTTTTCTTGTTCTCCTATCCGTTAAGAATTAAACACTGAAAAAATGACGTCTCTACCATTTACGGAACAGGAGATATGGAGCGTTGTTTGAGGCAAAGTATTCCATTCTATTTCAATGAGACAGAGTCTGATAGAAAGTCTCTGCACTTCGGTAGACGGCCCGCTGCAGCTGTGTCAGTGAGTTTCCATGACGACAGAACTCTGAGGGCCAGAGGGAGAGGCTCCTTTCGGATAGAATGGCAACTTTCAACATCCACTGCAGTGGCTGTGATTAATGTAGGAACCTGAAATTCGCACAGTCACTTCCTCTTAACATTTTAAAATTTTCAAGTGACTTTCAGCCATGTGTCACTTTTCTTTCCCATTTTGGATGTCACATGCTTTCCTATTGGGCCTTTGCTTCCAACAGGACCTGGCATGATGCCCAGACACGACCCAATTGGCCAATACAGCACCCCCCACATGTGGGAAATGGCACTACTGACCATTTTGGTCAATTGTTGAGTTCTTGGCCCAGATTTGGTGAGGCTGAGTTGCTAAAGGAGGCCAATCTGACCCATGAACTTTGGTCACGTTTGGTGACATTAAGTATTGGCACCCCTTTTTGAGGCACTTCCCAGTACAGGATTTGGACCAAACTGACAGAGTACAATCACCCGGTGATACTGAACACAACCATGCTAGCGGCTAACGGTTAGCATGTTGCTAACCAGAAGTAGCTTTAGAAAGGTCCTACCAACTTCTGCTTAGCCGGGGTTGTTCTGCCTTTACAGACAAATAGAGGGCTACAGCTGTGAGGGAGTCTCCATGACAACCCTTTTAGCCAGAGGCTTCTAGGAGGTCCATTGACTTAACATGGCACCTTTCGAAGGGCACTGTGGGTGCTGTGAAGACCGTAGGAAGCTGAAATTTGCAGTGTTACTCCCCGTTAGTATTTTTGACGGTACCACGAGGCAGGCGCCTTGCTAAATTTCTTCAGAATTTTTTTAGTTCTTAATCTTCAAATTCTTCAATTTTTTAAAATTTTTCAAATTCCTTCAAATTTGTTCAAATTGTCCAAATTTCTTCAAAAAATTTTAATTCTTCAAGTTTGTCAAATTCTTCAAATTTTTCAAATTCCTTCAAATTTTTTGAAAAATTTCAAATATTTCAAATTTCTTCAAATTCTTCAAAATTTTCAAATTCCTTCAAACTTTTTCTAATTCTCCAAATTTCTTCAAATGTTTCAAATTCTTCAAATTTTTCAAACTTCAAATTCCTTCAAATTCTTCAAACTTCAAAATCCTTCAAATTCTTCTATTTCTTTCAATTCTTCAAACTTTTTCAAATTCTTCAAATCTGATTTCAATGTTTTCTGCATCTTCTGCTCAATCATTCTGCAGATTAGCATTCTCACTGCTGTTTCGCAGGAACAGCCTTTTCTAGTTTATCCTTTGAGATGCTCCGTCATATCAGACCAGTTTAATCCCCATCACATTTCTTTTCTTAAAAAACATGCTTTTATAGACCTCATGTAATATAGACATTTCATGAAAGACAACATTTCCACAATCATGAAAATGACCAGAACTTAAACCTGGGAGTAAGTCAGTCTTTAAGTAACTCGTCTGTTTCACTTTATAACCTGAGCTTCTGAAATAAGGAACTTTTAGAGGATATTCTAAATGACTGAGATGGACATGTGTCGGCATTTATCCAGACCGTGTGTTTCTAGCCACACACAGACCCTGGCATAAACAGCCTGTGACCATACAGATAACATTTGCTGCTATTCCTTTTTAGATTTCCTTTTAACATTCTAAAATGTTAAAAGGGTCATTCTACCCTAGAAACAGCCGTAAAAGATGACAGTGGTTAACTGCTAATCAGGTCTGTGTCTAAAGAAAACAACGAATAAAGCTTCAAGACAACAAGGGGACATCTTCCAAAAGTCAACCCTACAGTTTGGCCATATGGCAGAAACAGCATTAAGATTTAAAATGAGTACATAGACATGAACCAGCAGATGTTCCCAGCTTCAGAGCTGTCAATCACAGCCTGGTTAGTCCAGCAGCTTCTCTCCAACTGGAATGTTGTGTAGTTTGTGTGATGTTCTGGGCCCGGGTGGGGAGGGTGTGGATTGTGGACCCGGGGTCAGAGACAAGGTGGTGTGAGTCCCACCCGCACAGGCTTCCTTCATGCTCCCAAATGAAGTTAGACTGATAACCAGGTATATACAATGGATTTGAGCTATTTAGATGATATTTAGATGTTTACATGAAAATGTAGTTTCCAGAATAGAGCCAGACAATAATTCAATAACACTATATAATCAGTTAATAGGAAAAAAATGGTTAATAAAAAGTTCAATAGAAGAACGGTTTTCCTTCCTTTAGCATTCTAGCCTATCATGTAGGTTAATACTACAGTCATTACATCCTACCAGCCAATCACAACGCAGACCCAGGAACCCTCCGTCACCAAGCCCCGCCCTCTTGGGAGAGTTCAGAAAACGCATGTTCTTTTTTTTTCTATTTTTAGACTTGCAGTTTTGGTGAAAAAGTTGTTTGAATAAAAAAAAAAGTTGATTGAATAAAGGTTTGAGTTTGAATTTAGTGGTTGTGTGTTCTTTATCTGAAAAAAAGACAATTAAGCAAAAGCATAATACTCCCAGGGCTGCACTTAAAACATATGTTTAGATTTTTTTTGGAGAATTATCGATATTGATCAATATGATTTCTATTTTATTGATATGTTTTTTTTCCTATATCGTCCTGCCCTATTCCAGATAGAGTCTTTGTATTTGTCCTTTCTAAAAACTTCTCTGTAAATTTGGCATAATTCCGGCAAATGAACTTGCCTGCACAAAAATACCCATGATGCAATAGTAACCATGCCAGGACAATATACAATTTCCAGTTTTGGTTTTCGTCCTCTTTAGAGACTAATAATTGCTTCTTTCTTGAATGGTTCAGCAGTGGATCCACATAACTCAGCCACAACAGGAAACTCTTGTTCATGAATAATTAAAGATCACATTTTAAGTTTAAAGTAGTTTAAATCATGCCTTGGAAACTGATCGATGCGTTGATGCGTTGGGAGAAGTGGTGAGATGTGACAGATTTGTAAAGGTGAGTACAGGTGTACCCCTGCGCTCAGTTCTTCTTTAAAACAAATGATATTCCACACCTTTGTTGCCGATGTTTGCTGATGATGCAGCTTCATTTCCAGCAGCTAAGGACATTCCATCTCCAATCTGGAGTCAGCTGTAGTGTGTTCTGAAAAGCCGTGTCTCTCATTAAATGTTAACTAAACTTTGTCTGTTTGTGTTTCCTCAAGGGCCCGATCTTTGACTAACAGCAATCATTTAAACCTAAAGACCAATGAGCAAAATATCAAAGAGGTCTCAGTAGGGAATAAAAACTCTCTTCATCTTGGGTTTGAAACTTGACAAGCATGTCAAGATGTTAGCCAAAGTTCTAAAACCTCATTTGCAAACATTCCCACAGTCAATGCTTAGCCTCCTCATTAAATGACTTGTTACTGGTGGCCATTTCTATTTAAAGTAGCCCCCCCCCCCCCCCCCCCCAAAAAAAAAAAAAACTTCCACAACTTCATAACATTTCTGGACATGTAACCTGATTTAAAATGTCCAGCTGGTTCTGTTTTTTATTGTTGGGTGTTAGTGACTGCTTTGTTTTGTCAATTAAACCTTAAATTCCATGTTCTTATACGACCAAAAGGCAGGCACTGCTAATTCATTTAGGCTATAAATCTCAAAGTGTTTTGTAATGCTGTATGTTTATAAAATTGTAAATGGAATGAATTTATGGCATATATAGCCATTTTCTGGTCATAATGATCGATGAAAACACTTTACTCTGGAGTAACATCCAGCCAGTCACACTCACATACATACACCGATGTACAACTTGGGGTTCAGTGCCTTGCCCAGGGGCACATTGCCACATGCCCCTGGGCAAGACAACCACCACAGTCACCCCCCATTATGATGTGCTCCAGTACAAATAATACTGTTGGTTATTTACCTGAAAATTCAACAAACTGAAACTTCACAGTTTTTCTGTGGAAATATTTATTAGCATAATTAAATGAATAGTTTAGGATCCTGAAATATTCTATTTTATTCGGTCCCAAATACGTGTAAAAGCACAATATATCATGGAGCAAAGCAGGCTCCGTCACATACAACCCAACGACACAAATCCAAATGGACTTATCACCCACACAATCCAAGGAGCAGGCTGCATAACAGGCGGATTAGAGACGGGTGACAAATGAACAAAGAAGCCACAATGATCTGCCGGGCCATTTAAATATGCTGCAGCTCTGATTGTTAACACGCTCCAGGAAGGATGGAAGGATGGAACCCTGTCCTATCATTTTTCTCCTCTTATCGCACTAAATTCCTCCTCACGTACGAGCATCATGTGTCACAAGATGTTAAATCATGTCAACAGACTCCTGTGAAGCAGACTGGAGAACAGCTCCTTGTGTTCGTCCAGGGAATTTAACATTCAGCCTTATTCTGGAGTGGAAATTTGAACAAGTTGCGTGGTTTTGGATTCAATTAAATCATGTTTCAAGCCTCACTAACGGCCTATAAGGAGGGGGGAAATGAGAAAATAAATATTGTTTTTAAAAGACAGAAAACTGGCAGGAGGAACAAATGAAATAAATATCCATAAAAGCAGGTTGAGTGTTGTGTGTGTGTGTTTTTGTTTTTTGCTTAGGTTTTTCATTTCTGCAGCGTTTGTGTGCATTTGGTTCTACCCCAAACCCTCCCACCTAGAAACACAATTGTAACGCCTGGTAAGTAAAAAAGGGAGAAAAGAACATATTCTTCAGATTTTAATCTTCATATTTTGGCTTTTATTCCAAAAGAAATCCATTAAAGGTGCATTAAAATTCCAAAGATCTTCCTTTTAAACCACTAGGATGAGCCAAAGACATTTTAGTACACAATTTCCATGTAACCAATGCCAGAGTTCACAGAGTTCTCAGCCCTTTGTGTCCATTTCAAAATATAAAATGCAAAAGACAAAATACATTTAAGGAAATATTTCAACCGAGGTCAGGCTTTAAACACGCATTTAAGCCTGACCTCTGTAATAAATGATTAAATAAGTGAATGGATGGACTTGGCTAAAAAAAAAAATACAGACAGGAATTTTGAATAGAAGGATATTAAGAAAGAAGGACACGAGGGGACGAGGAAGGAGACGAGGAAGAAACAAAGGAGGGAAGTTCACATTATTTAGATAACAGCATTTGTAATAAAGTAAGAAAATCCCCATAATTCTCTATACTATGCTTTCTATAGCCATACTTATCCAGACTGAAAAAGAGACTTTAGTCAAAGGTGCGGAGGAATCCCGGGATCTGGGAAGAATTTGGCCCATATTCTCTGATTGATTCCTTTCCACTCATTTATTGCTTTGTTTGCATTTAGCATTTCGCAAAGAAAGCTAATCAAAGAAAGCTTTGAATGACCTGTCATGATATTAGCTCCACTGTCTGTAATGAGGGAAGTCATGCCAGCACAGCGGGGGGCCGCCAGGAGCGCACCTGACTGATTTCCATACTTTAGCTTTTATTCCCGCAGGTCAGAATAAAAAACTAAATACGCCGCTTAATTCCACCCAACCAAATAAATAGTTTTTACTCACCGTTGAAGTTCCAGGGGGGCTGGAAGCCCCCAACTTCGCTGCTCTCATTACTCATGTTTCATGGCAAAGAAGCCCAAGTTTTCCCAGCGATGAGGGTCCTGATCCTCCGCTGATCCAGCCGAGGTCTGGGGTCTTTTCAAAGCTCTCCTGTCTGCAGCTTGATTCTTTATCACTCCGACTTCCCGGCGACATCCAACAAGATCGCAGCGATCTGAACTCTGCGAGGGATCAGCTCCATGCCATCCAGGCGCACCGCACCGCTACGCACCGCACCGCTACGCACCGCACCGCGCCGCGCCGCGCTCCGCTCTCTGGGAAGGAGCGGCGGGGAGAGATAGAGAGAGACTCATGATGTCATTTTCTTCAGCCAATCCTTCATGACTCACTCTTTGCAAATAAGAACCCTCGCTTATACAGATGCATTCCTAAATCTTCCCCATATTGATGCGCAACACCACAGGGAATCATTCATTCATTCATTCTCCCCGTTCAGTTCCCAGCAGAGAGTTAAAATTGCTTTACATGCTTCAACTACCGACATATAGAACAAATTGCAACTAAGAAGCAGTTTTCTACCAAAGCACAGCGGATTTAAGAAAAAAAAGCTGAGCCTGCATGCAGTTTTAATACAGGAGTTTTAATACTCCCTCAGCCCCCTCTGGCTATCAAAATGCAATCTCCTTTCAAGCAAATGCATGCAAAACCCCGAGGTCGAGGGAGGAAAGTTGGATATGTGCTTTTGTCACTTTAAACATGAAGCAAGCATTTATAGTCCAGAGAGACGTTTGGGGGGATTGCAGAATACTTGGAGCTAAACCGATCTTAAATGTTGTGCTGGTTGGCTGTGCCAAATGTGGCTTCTCTGGTAAACAAACATTCTGTCTTTTATTTAGTTCTATATCCATCGGATACAAATAGTATGTCTTCAAAGTTTACTTGAGGAATATTTGCATCAACGTATTTCTTCTTTCCAGGGGCAGTTCTAGACAGGGGCCAACAGGGGCCAGCCTGTTAGGGCCCCTGAACTAAAGACATAACATTAAATAAACGTCTTGCGCTGGTGAAGAAACCATACCTGATTGGTCACTTTGACCAATTTTATTTTTTTACCTTTACAGTTTCATTCTAACAAGGATTAAAAATCAAGGTGTTTCACTTTTAGCTTCAGCCGTATTGAGCTGGGATCACAGTTTTCATCTGCTATCTGGGGTCTGAAACCTGCAGATCCAGAGCCACAAGTGGCTCACTTTATATTATTAAACAATTAAATATTGCCTGCTTAATTATTTAACTATTTTATATGCCCCTGTAAAAAAAAAACAATGGCCCCACCTGCCCCCCTGGTAAATCTGTTCTAGAACTGCCACTGCTTCTTTTAAATCTAGCTCAATCTTCGCCATGCTTAACTGTGTTCTTAATTATAAATACGTGTATTCATAATTCGCAATAACAGCACTTTTAACCCCTCTGTGCCTGCTGGATTTATTTGGCTGTTAATAAAAAGTTAAATTACTCATGCTTTGTTGTCAAGCGCAGGCTAAGTGGAGAAAGTTCATCTGAATTTAACAGAAACAAAACAGTAATAGTTTCAGGAATTACTGGAAGTATTAGTATGAAAAATTCACATCATGTTGTACGATTCCAACCACTAGATGGCAGCAAAGTGGTTGGAATCTGATGCTCTGCATGTATAAAATATGCCTAAACTGGCATTAAAGGCTTTGCATGCTCCAGCCCAGCTACATGAAGCGTTATTAGAGCAGTTTTAGAAACAAATGTTCTCTGTCTGTGCACCTCCAGCCTGTTGGATGGAGGGAAGGTCCGCCCTCATGATCCCCTCTGCAGACCTGATGGCTGAACTTTGGACTGGTTCTGTTTAGTGGATGAGCAGACAGCAGTGTAGAGGGTGACCAGCAGCTGCTGTGGAGGACTGCGCTTCATGAGTAGCTGCAGAAACAACTGATCCTGCCGGGCCGTCTCCAGAACACTGTCTGTAGCTGTGCCCTGATCAGGGACTGCGTTGGTACGCCGATTAAAGTGCTACAAAGGTAAAAGGGATGTCTAGATACGACAAATGTTTGGAATTTCATCTGCCATGCCATGAAGCCCCCCCCCCCTGCTTAAACGTTTCAGACCATCACACAAATCTCAGCACAGGACAAAAAGAAATTTTCAGATTATTTAATTTAAAAAGGGAGATGAGACATTTCATCAGCCTATTATCTGCACTGTCATCCACTTCAAAATAGTAGGAGGAAAATATGCATTGGCCAGGAAATAATTGAAGAGCCGCTTTTTAATCAGGGTGTAGTAACAAGTCAGTTAATCTTGTGGATTATTGATCTGGTCAGTTCAGTAGCAGAGAGGATTGTTAATCAGTGTCAGCGGCGCTGGTGTTAATAAAATTCATAACAGGGGCGCCAAAGGTGAAAAAAAATGAGACCATCATAAAAACAGCAAAGCTTCTGCGGGTAGATGCCACAGACCTTGTTTCTCTAGTAGCTTAGCATTGAACCCAGGTCAGTATCACTGCTGGTACCATGAGGCCATGTCTGGACCCTACAGAGGTTGCACAGGCGGTCCAACTTTACCAGAACGGTACGTCATCACGGGCTAAAAACAAGGTTTGCTGTGTCTTCCAGGACAGTGTCAAAGCATGCAGGAGATCCCAGGAAACAGGCAGTTACTCCAGGAGAGCTGGACGGGACCGTCGGAGGTCCTTCCCCATCAGCAGGACTAGTTTCTCCTTTTTGTAGGTAGGAACTGAAGGAGTACTGCCAGAGTCCTGCAAGGTGACCTCCAAGCAGGCCACTGGCTTGACTGTCTCGTCCCAAACCATTAGAAACAGACTTCATGAGGGCGGCCTGAGGGCCCAGCCGCAGAGCTCAGCTGCTATTGGCCAGAAAAGCTTAGAATCTGTCACTGGTACCCTCTTACAGGTGAGAGCAGGTTCATTCTTTGTTGGACGTGACGGGATCTAGAGAAGCTGAACGTTGTGCCACCTGCATAATTGCTCAGCGTGCTCAGTTTGCTGGTGGGTGAGGGTTGGCCTGGGGGGGTGCAGGAGGCAGACCCACAGAAGGACTAGCAGACCTATAAAAGATGAGCAATGGAAAACCTGATGGTCATTTATTCTGACTTCCATTCATGTTTTTGAGTTTCCATTAATAGATTTTTCCCACAACACCATTAGGGCTACGGCACATTTCTTCACTTAAATAAGGCAACCTTTATACTTCAACTTAAAATATAAATATAGCTTATAAGATTCATATAAAGTGAGGTTGGTACAAGTCATGCACCTACAAGAAAATCAGTGTTAGCTGATGTTTAGAATGATGGGTGAAGCCAAATTCTGACAAAAAATGTATTAACATATCAGTTATTTCAATAACTCACATCATCCCATCATAAATCGCAAAAAAATGTTGAATATAGTCAATTAATGCTTTAGTTGATTAAGGTAAACCATAACAACACCTTATAACTTAACCTGACCTGATTAAACTGTATTTTCATACTTCCTCCTGATTTGCTGCCACATGTCTTTTATGCCTGTCAGGTTCCACCTGTTGCACAATCAATGCCCCCCCCCCCCCTGTTTCTGGGTGTTGAATGTGTGAGAATACAGCTTTAATTCTCTCATAAAACTCATGCATTGACCTTTTCAGCAATTCTCTGCTAACTCGCTTTTTCTCATTGTTTCTTTTTCTTAATTATGGTTTAATATTCTCCATATGACTTCATTTAAGATTTCTAGGCACAAAAAAAAAAAAAAGATTTCTAATTCCACTCGTGGGAAACGCTACGTGCAGAATCAGAATCAGAATCAGAATCAGACATACTTTAATAATTGCAGGCTCCTTCTTTCCTGCCATTGCCTTGGTGAATCGTCTTATCTGGGTTCCATTGATCAGGTCTTGTTTCCTGCTCATGCTGGCGCTTAACTCAGGGTTGGTAGGACGCTGAGTTTAGTTACCTGGCTGATATCACCTGTTCTCAGTATGACAGCGTGAGGTAGAACTACTCAGAGTAGCTGCCTTCTACTCAGGGCAGATCAGCCAATCAGTACATAGTTAGATACTTTGGACCCGTCAACGTTTCCAAAGCAAATATTTATATACTGTATATTTATTTTTCAGTAAAAATAATACTTTTATTCTGCATCAGTCTAGACGTTCTGTGGATGTATCATTTTTGAAAACTGTATCATTTTGATGAAAATGTTGTAGCTACGACCTTTAATTCAGTTGTGGTGCTCTCCAAGGCTGAGTCCTTGGTCTCCTTTTCGTTTCTCGTCTTCTTTATGTCCAGCCAATCCAAAACGTCGGTGTCCATTATGGTTTCTATAAAGATAACACTCGTCTGTGGCATCTTACAGCCTGACTTGTCTTTCAAAAGAAAAGAAAAAAGCTTTGTGCTTGCTGTTGTCTCCTCTTCTATCGATTACTGTAATGAAACTTACAGTAAGCCTTTGTCCTCAGTAGGCTCAGAACGCTGGAGCTAGACTCATTACTGAGAATAAAAGGCACAAAAACATTAACTCTGTGTCTGGCTGTCTGCACAGGTTCCCTTTTAGGTTACATATTGATTTTAAAATCTTGCTGCATACTGAAAGCTTTAAATGCTCGTCTCCTAAATGCGGTACATGAGTGAAACTGACAAGGTGCGCTCACTGTGGAACACCGAGAGAAGGCCCTCTGCAAAAAGCTGCTTCTGGGAAACCAATCAGCTAAATTCCTTTACCTTAAGAACTGAGTTTGAACTGATCCCCTTATTAAAAGCCTTTGTTGATCCATACATTTATCTTTCATGTAGTTCTGAACGTAAACCTGGCTAAACACATCTGGCTTGTTCTTGTATAACACAGCGTAGCTTTAAGAAAAGCATCGTACAGGTAGAGTGGTGGGAAAAAGCAGATTTTGTTGTTTTGCCATTACATGTAATATAAAATAGCATTTGAAAGAAAGAACATGCTATCAGTTCAACATGTTGGGATGCGTTCTTGTTTCAGAACCTGGACGACTCGCAGTAACAGACGGAGTCGTGTGAGTGTGATGAACGAGTGAAACAAGTGTGTCATGAAGTAGGCGGCTCAAGGACCAACCAACGTCTTTAAAGATCAGAAAAAGCTAAAATGAAATAACGTTAAAAGCTTTATTGTTCATTAAACAAAGTCTAAACCGCTGAAGAACCTGACTCTGAAAATGAATATAAAATAATGCAGGAGCTGACCTTGGACTGAGGGAAAACCACTCAGTTCTCCACTGAGGCGGTTTGGAGCCCATGAGGCAAGGCAACCAACAATGGCAGTCCATCACACACACACACACACACACACACACACCCATTTACATCTTATTAAACTAAGCAACTAGTAAATAAATATTATTACTAGACAGCAAAGGCCTGTTCCTGAGAGACGTAACATCAGCAAATGAACTGCACACAGACTACAGGCTACTAAGCTGCAGGGCTTAGGTTGTGAGCAGCCAGGGCCTGCTGGAAACATGGCAGCACACCCACCTCACATTTCAATAAATAAGCTGCTGCCACTTCAGCTGACACGCAGGACCAACATGTGGAAAAGCATACGGCCACGAGCCAAATAAGGTGGAGCAGTCAGGACCTGAAGTATACTACAGCCTGGAAGCAGGGATCATCTCAGCTGGCTGCAGTGGAGGACGGACTAAAGCAAGGAGAAGGTCCGCTTCAGTCTCACCCCCTGATGGAAAGGTTCTCCACTGTTCCATGTTTTCCATATTCATGGTTCTCACTGTGGTTCCCCAGAGAGCTAAAGAAATTTGGAGGTAGCTTTTTACCCTTTCCAGGCATTTAGATGTTTGTAACTTTGTTTTTCATCTGTTGTAGTTTGTCTTTAGATCTTAGATTTGTCGTTTGATCAGCTGAAACCTCGGTGTGACAAAGACATAAAACACACTTCTCATGTT
The DNA here is from genome assembly GCF_011125445.2 of Fundulus heteroclitus. NCBI lineage: Eukaryota > Metazoa > Chordata > Actinopteri > Cyprinodontiformes > Fundulidae > Fundulus > Fundulus heteroclitus. The sequence continues at coordinate 22,352,780 of NC_046384.1, forward strand.
TGTCTCTCTCTCTCGCAGCGCTGCACCTGTTCTCATTGGCAGAATGTATTAAACTTTAACCACTTGCAGAATAATGCAGCACTAGTTGAATGGGAGGCTGCAGGTGTGCAGCTCTCTGTCTTTGTGTGAATTCCAGAGCATCTGTTGTCCTGCGACCGTCCTGCATTTATACCTGCAGCACGATGAAGCCCAGCAGGCCCGGTGAAGATGTGCTGCAGGTGTAAAAATGAGTGGAATGGCAGAGAAGGACATGAGTAACGTTGGTGTGCACACACCCAGACTCTTCTCACTGCAGTGGGTTGTATAAGAGCATAATGGCTGAGCCAGATTCAGTCCACTTCAGCCCATAATGGTATGAGGAGAACTTCTTACGTAAGCCTGTTGGTGCAAAAACACGCGTGCTATCCACATCCATTTACTGGACGCAGAAAGGAATCACATCCCTTCAGATTTTGGAGTGTTTTCCCTTTTTCCATTTATAGCCAACATTGTCCTTTTTTAAGTTCCTCTCTGGGAAACAAACAGAGGAGCAGATTTACACGACATGGGCCCTAATCTGGTCTCTGTTACAATGCTGAACTTTTACAGGCTCTTAATTAGCCGGAAATTTGTTACTCGTTAAAAAGCCATTTTATTCACACTAAATCTTTCCAGTAACTCTATTATGTAAATTAACAATCTCAGCTTAATATAGCCTGTGTTTGACAGTAAAATAATGGATTTTCTTCTCTTTACACTGGCCTGTTTGGACAAAACTAAAATTAGGTGAAGGGTCTATTAGACATTTAATAGTCCCGGGGTTAAATTGACGTCATTTACATTTTAGTGGTGCCATTTAAGTCAATTTCTCATTTTGTAAAGTATGCCTTTGTTTAATAAATCCCCTTTTTCCTCTAAAGCACCAGGTTTGTCCTCATGTCTGAGAAGTGTTAAATTAACGTGCCTTTCCCAGTAAAATGTTATATTAAGGGACCTTTAATTAAAATATGGAAATGAGCGGCAGATTCATATTTTCCAACACTACTAGGGTTTGTTTTTGCGTGTTCCTTTTTATAGTGCCTTTTTCTGTTTCAATGTGATTTTACTCTTACATTCTCTAGAAGACTTTTCCAGACTTTTACAGACTTTTTTCCCTCTTCAGCATTCATTTGAAGGACAATATGCAGAGACCACCTCCCAGCAGCAAGAGTGACTAAATCCTGGAAATCAGTCGTCTTGCAGTGTTGCCTTTAAATGCTTCGCCGCACATCCTAATTAAATCCATGCCGTTTTGCTCCAGTGGCTTTCATATTTTTTATTGAAGTGACATCTGTAGAAAAGAAAGAGAAAAGTTTTGTTTCACTAAGCTGTAACCTTTTGAAAAGTGGTTAGAAGGTGTCCTACAGCCTTCTTATGGTCCAATTACAGAACAGATACAATTAGAAAGCTTCCAGAAACATTGAGCTGTGAAATCATTTTATTAAGTTGCAGGCATTATGGTATGTATGTAGGCTGCTGCCAGCCTCAAGGCAGCAGGACTTCAGCCAAAATACTGGACAACATGGCATCTTCTACATGAATGAGATTTGTTTTAATGTCCCAACTCCCACTCTGAATAAACAGCAAGCATCAGCATGCTGTTTATTCAGTTTGGTGGAACAAATGTGGATGTTTCCTAACAGGCCCGTCTTTTCTTTGATTTTGGTAAATGATAAAAAGACGCGGAAAGAACGGCATGATTTATGCATTTAAGTTTAATATATACTGTACAAAACAGCATTGCCTGTGAATTGTCCTGTTTAAGGTCAGTTAGACAATGAATGATTAGGTCTAAACAGAGAGGTTTATAAAACAGAAATGTCCTCAGTATCTGCTAGAATTGCCAATAAAGTGTCAGATTTGGGTAAGTACTGCTTAACAAAACCTCAACATTACTCTTTTGACTAAAAGCCAAACTTGTGATGTTTTTTATTTTGAGAGTACGAGTTCAGTTAAAGGGTTCAAAAATCCTTATTTAATGGTTTTGACGTCAGTGCTGACATTTTAGGGCGTTTGGTGAATTCTTTTCATTTTAATTTCTGAACTAAAATTTGGAACTTTTTCACAATATTCTAATTTTTTATGTGTTCCTGTATGTCTGGACCCAGCATGTGCAACTGTACAATCAAAAAGTGGCACAGTGCAAAACCCAAAGGTGTTTTCTCCCGTAGCAAATATTAGTTTGAGGTTTCAGTTGTTCAGTGTAATCTGTGTAATCTGTGTAAATGTTCCCTTTGTGGCGCTGGAAGCCCGGCTCTTCATCAAATTCTTGCCGGCGCTTAAACTCACCACATTACTTCATACAGTCCCCCATAAAAGTCTCGTCACTTCTCCATTTCCTAGAAACAACAGCTCAGAACCTGACATTTAATTAATCCATTAGTTTTAGAAATGGCTCATTTTAAAGCTAAAACCCTCCCAGATGATGTTCAACATCCTAAATGAGTTTTCTTCACTGAAGAAAGATTCATGATTTCATGAACACAGAGAGGTCTGATTGTGGAGAGACAAAAGTTTTGTCGTCTACAGAGAACCAATATGTGAAAATTCAACAAATATGTGTTGCATAACATCAGTGAGTTCAGTAGCGGTGCTGTGAGATCCATATTTAATATCTCGTATGACTTCCATGAGCTTGAAGGACTGCATCCATGTGGTTCAGCAGAAAGAAAGCAGCCTTACATGCCTCCAGAGTTCATCTAGGTTCTTCCATGCTTCCTGCTTCATTCTACCCAGTCAGACATGCTCCATGATGTTCCTGTGTGGTGATTGGCTGGCCGGTCCTGGAGCACCGTGATCTTCTTCGCCTTGAGGAACTTTGATGTAGAGATGGAGGTATGTGATGGAGCACCATCCTGCTGCAACATCTGACCCCTTTTATGGTTGGAATGGAAGAGGTAGCTAATACTGATATTTTTAGGTTATTGATATTGCCTTCCACCCTGCAAATCTCTCACACCCCCCATAGTGAAAGTAACCCCAGACCATGATTCTTCTGCCCCCAAACTGAACTGTTCTCTGGGTGAATCTCAGGTCCATGGAGACTCCAGTAGGCCTCCTGCAGTATCTGTGATGTGATTCAACCAAAGATTCATCTGAGAAATCCACTTTTCCAGCCTCTATGCTTCTAGCAGGCTGTGGCCGTGGTAAATACCACCCAGGTTTTAGATTGCCGTTTGTGTAGCGCTGGTTTCTGGCCACTGATTGGACCATGGAGGCCATTTCTAGCCAGAATCCTACAGGCTGTCCTGGCTGACACATACCTGAGGTGACCAGGCCTGGTGGAGCTCTGCAGCAGCACAAAGAAGGCTGGCCCTGGATTTTCCAGCCAACATACGGTTCAACCAGAGCAGTTGTCTTGTTGGGTCTGCTGGACCTGGGCTCGTCAAAAACATTTTCTCATTCTTTGTTGTTGACGCTGAGACACATTGAAGGCTTCAGCACCTCAGCGGTGGATCTGGTCCTCAGCCTCTAGATAATCACTTTGGTCTCAGGGTGAATCTCAGGCATGTTGTCAGAGATGCAGCTGATGTGAAGGTCTGGATGCTGCGGTTCTTTTTAGACACACCTGGTAATTGACTGATCAATTAGTGATCACAGGTGAGGCTGTAATCTAGGACTGGCTGCATCATGTAACAAGGAGACAAAACTTTGTCTCTCCACAATCAGACCTCTCTGTGTTCATTAAATCATGAATCTTTCTTCAGTGAAGCAAACTTATTTTAGTATATTGAACATAATCTGGGAGGGTTTTAGCTTTGATATGAGCCATTTCTAAAACCAGTGCTAAATTAAACGTCAGGTTGTAGGCTTGTTGTTTCTACAAAATGGAGAAGTGAGACTTCATTTATGGCGCGTTGTGGAAAAGAGCCACACCTTTGCAACGTTTTCACATTTGGTCATAAAACCACAAACCTTCATGTATTTTATAAGGATGTTTTGTTGGGACGCAGACTTGTCTACATCCTAAACATCATAAAGCTGAACACGCCGTCCCCACGGTGACACATGGTGGTGCCAGCATGGCGCTGTGGGGACGCTCTTCTTCAGCAGGCGCAGGACAACTCATCAGCGCTGGCAGGAAGATGGATGGAGGTGAATCCAGGACAATCCTGCAAACCTGTCAGAGGCTGAAGAAGACTTGAAACTACGGCAGCAGAACCACCCTAAATATAAAGCTACAACAGTCAATTCACTCTGTGGCAGCAGTGGAAACCTGACCTTCACAGACGCTCTCTGTCCAGCCTGACGCAGCTTCATCTATTTCAGAGACAACTCTGAGTTTAATGGCAAAAGATAAAACGGTCATAGCCCTGAATGACTTACAGTCCTGATTTGCAGTGAAAGTATGAACGCAGCATGAACTGATCACATTCACAGGTTTCCCTTTGTAAGGGCGACGGCCCGCTGGTTTCCTGCTTAACATTCAGTTCTAACGATTCGTTTAAAAGAGAGCTTTATAGAAAACTAGGACCAAGACCAGGAAGACTTTAGAGCTTCCAGCGTTTCTAATAAATATGTAGCTGGTCTATATTTACATGAAGAGCCTAATCCTGGGAACGGCAGAGCAGAATTAGTGTACCTAGATCCCCCTGATGCTGTCCCTACCTCAGAGAGCCTGAAATGATTACAGCCAGCTCCGGTTCTTCCCTCCTGACGGGATCACAGCAATGGCTGCAGTCCAGCGGATCAAAGATTCCCGCTGGGAGCATCCCAGGAATTAGAAGAAGAAAGCGTTGAGGTTGGGCTACACATGCGCTGAGTCTTTATCCCTCACAGCCTGCAGCCATGTGCGCGGCCTCGTATTAACGCAGAGAAACGCTCCTCTGCGTGACATCCGGGGGACGCCACAGATGGGCCGTTGATACTTGAAGGCAGCTTGAGAAACAAGTCACGCATTAAGTCATTTCACAGACATATTGCCTCACAATGCAACACTAACAAGAGCTCAGAACACGGAGACAGCCGTCAGATTGGGATCTGGACTCTGAAAAGCATCTCCATGTGCCCAGAGGACGCTCCTCCCTCCGTCTGATCTTCAGCTGCAGCGCAGTCCAACAAACCCTCTGTGTGCCAGGTGGGTGATGCTGAATGTCTGCTGAGCATGCTCCTTCCCAAACATCTTTTTTAGGTCTACATCAGAGCAGCTGAAGGCCCTGAGGGTCCACCTGCCAGATGCAGCACTCCTCCGCTGACACACCTGCCTGCCTGGCCACGGCCAGGTGAGACCCTGCAGTGAGGTTCAGCCCCAGGTAGCGGTCTGTCCGGTGTTTGGCCGTGGGTTGAAGCGGCGTTACAGAGGTGGAAATCTCCTTTAGAGAGAGCCATCCCCACTGAGGAACAAGCCACGAGGCTGAGAGGTCGCAGGGAGACAAGAAGCCTTCATCCCCATGGGAGCCCAAGCACAGGGAGACGCAGCTTCCATTACTGGTGCTGTAGCGCTGCGTTGCCATCAATCAAAGCTGCTCCCATGTAAACAGGATGACAGACAAAGCTTTCTTCACTGAAATTTTCTTACAGGAGTGATCCAATGATTGATAATCCAGAAACTGAAGCTGGCTGATGCTGCCCTAATATATCTGTGCAGCTTTGGTCTGTTTCCTGTTTTTGTTTTTTTTTTCCTTCCTCCAGACAGCAAGTAAAGGAGATTCACCTGTATGTTAAAGGACAGCTAATAGTAGCTCTAAACAAAGAAAAAACATGTTCCTGACCAATATTCTTAAGACAGCCTCTAAAGTCATAAAGGTAAACCTATTAATTAAAATAACAAAGAAGATGACAGCATTATATAGCTCAGTACAGTTATTGGCACTATATAAATACATTTAATTGGATGGATGAATTGAATTCTTGGCTCCAGAATTTAACCTCAGGCTCTGACTAAGGACATCCATCCATCATCCATCCATCCATTTTCTATCATGTCTATCCCTCATGGGGTCATGAGGGGTGCTGGTGCCTATCTCCAGCTGTTAATGGGTGAGAGGCGGGGTTCACCTGGACAGGTGCCAGTCTGACGCAGTATGACAACCACTTTGCCTAAAACAAGACAAATAAAATATGAGTCCATATAGTATCCCAAACACTTTCTGGAGAACTTTGGCTCCTACAACCCCAAAAGATACATGAAGAGGCAGACTACAGTCTGAGAGGCTAACCCTCTAAGCTCCACTCTAACTGTGAAGCATGGGGCAAAAACAGATGGCAGAAAGAAAGAAAGAAAGAAAGAAAGAAAGAAAGAAAGAAAGAAAGAAAGAAAGAAAGAAAGAAAGAAAGAAAGAAAGAAAGAAAGAAAGAAAGAAAGAAAGAAAGAAAGAGAAATGAAGCAACATCTCAGAGCATCATACATGAAGTTTAAGCTTCCAGAACGTTAATATTTCGTCCAGTCAAAAGAAACATGAAGGATGACTTTATTTACTGCAGGGCTAGGAGGTGTTTTTGGCATAATGTATGGAAACCTGTGAATTTAAACAGAAACTAAAACTCTTAGCAGATGACAGACTATGGGAAAGTGCTTTTCCATCCCAGAGTGAGATGGATGCTGTCTGCCCTAATTGAAGCAGGTTTCACACAAACGGTTGCAATCATGTGCTCAGCCTGCACGGTTAACAGGACCTTCCCTGCAGACAGCGGCTGGTTTAGGGATAACATGCAGCCAAAGCCTGTCATCCCTGCATCTGCTGATGGGACAGCTGGTGGCAGGAAAACAGGCGTGTCACTGCTCCTGGCTAATGACCCTGCAGCTCACCGTGGTGGAAGATGGAGCAGAAACGCCACATCACACACAACAATGCAACCAAGAGCCTCCCAATGTGTCCACACCCCGTCTACTTTTTCCTGTGTTTTGTTGTTAAACAGCCACAAAGTTCCAAATATTTTATTGGGATTTGTGTGACAGACCACCACAGTCCAGGGTTGTCCTGGATTCAGCTCCATTCATCCACACACCACCTCTGACCAGCTTCCCTGATGCTGCCGTCCACATCTCTAGCAGGCGTGGCAGGAGCACCATCTAAATGTCTGAGGGTCGTAGGAACACAGGTTACGATCACATCAGTACCACCTGACACGTCTGATGATGGATCTACTCCTGATTTAATAAAGCTAATCACACAATTAGGATTCTGTCTGGAGACATCAGAGTCAGAATCGGCTAAATTCACCAAATCTGTGGATACAAACAAGGAATGATTTTAGTTCTCCATGAGGACATTTTAATGTTAGGAGTACTTTCTATGGTAGAGAAGACAGAGCAGAGACACAGAAAGCTCAGAAGCTCACATTGACCCAGGAGTACTTTCTATGTTAGAGAAGACAGAGCAGAGACACAGAAAGCACAGAAGCTCACATTGACCCAGGAAATATTAGTCAGTGTTTTATGGAACACTTAATAATGTGCATTTTGGAAGTCCACTGGAGAGGTTATGCTGTTATAATCTCCAAGAACAATAATCAGACAGTCAGAGTACTTTTCTTCACGTGTTTTCAGTTTCTGATTGGCTCGCTTTAACAGCCGGCCAGGACTAAGGAGAACTCCCTCAGTGAATAAAAAGGGTTTAGAGAAATGACTCCAGGTGAGTCCCAGGCCTTTTCTTAGAGGGTGACATCAGTACAACCTCCGTCATATCAAAGCAGATTCTACCTCGTCTTTTTCACAGAGCTGGGTTTCAGTGTAACAAAGGCAAATTTCCACTGATGTGGACGATAAAATGAATCAATCAATCAATCAATATAATAATATTATATTACTACTGCAATATTTTAGCAGCTGAGAGACTGAACTCACTTTACCTGCGTTTTGCAGTCCCTGATAACCCATTATTTCTTCAAAGACCTCAATTAGCTCGGTAGGGTGGACGGTTTGTTCCATTCTTCCATCTCCTACATGTCCCAAGCACTCCACGGTGTTTCAAACATGACCTGGACCTCCAACGTTAGTTTCAGAATAGTAAAGGCTTTTACCTGTGTAGCGCTTTATCAAGTCTGACGACCCAAAGCGCTTCAGACATTCACCCATTCACACCCTGACGGTGGTGAGCTATGTCAGCAGCCACAGCTGCCCTGGGGCGGACTGACAGAGACGAGGCTGCCACCAGGCAATGCAGGTTAAGTGTATTGCCCAAAGACACGACGACTGAGACGATTGAACCGGCAACCCAGCAGTTAGAGGACGAGCGACCTAACTCCTGCCCCTCTGTCGCCTCTCAAACCAACGGTGTCTTCTGAACAAGCTGTGGGACAATGTTTAATGATAACATTTAGCCTTTTTAAAAAGAAACAACAATAAAACAGGGTTATTTAACCAGGTTACATAAATAGAATCTTTATTTCAGTTTGCATATGTTAGAAGGCTTTAGTCCTATTGAATAGCCTTGTATGATAAACATTTAGTTAGAAGGAAAACTGCGTCAGGACAACCAGAAGCGTCCTTTACAGCTAAACATTTCCACCTAGTTTCAACTAACAAAAGATTAAAACACTTACTATACATTACACTCATTATACATATTTACATAACTTACATAAATACAGAACATGCATACTTTATACAATCTATATGAAATGTCTCTTTAGAAACCCTATGATGGCCGTGTTGGGAGGGATTGTAGTATTTGTGAAAACAGTGAAAACAGGTGGGACTGTTTAGGTAAAACCTAAAAAACTCCACAGGTGGACCGACTGACCGGCTCACTTCCAGGTTCTGTTCCAGTCTGCCATGAGAAAAGCAGGACTACATCCTGTCCCACTGTGCTGAGGTGGGATGTTTGCAGCAGGAAAATAAAAGCTCTGTGACAAAGTCTAGGTGGAGAAAAGAGGGCCGGTGGAAGCAGCAGTGAAGACTGGGCCGGTGTAGAGTCCTGGTCCATCTACAGGAACCTGTCAGAAGAAAAGCCTCATCAAATCCATTTTAGCATGACAGTAAGCAGCATCAGCAGTCTAATGTACCTGTCACAGTAAGGTTAGGGAGTCTTTAGCACTAACAGGAAGTATCTAACAGCCTTCTAACTACATTCTAACCTACAGGCTCATCAAGTAAACTTTTTAAGTCAGATCTAGATAAACACAGAGAACCTTTTCTCTTTAACGTGACCAGACCAAACCTTTCCTGTTTCAGCTTAGTGAGGATCACCTAAATTCTATTTTTGCTAAATATAATGAGAGATGGGCTGATGCTATCTTTTCTTTAGTGAAGTGCACCAGTCCCTCCGTTCTATAACGGCGTGTCCATGAAGCCACTGTCCCTGGACTGAGAGCCAGACTCAGGCATGAAACAGGTGAACTAACACGTTGTGTTAAACTAGTCCCAGTCACTGCAGCTCATTCACATCTTTCACAAGCATCAACATGAGCCCAAGGACAGCTTAATGTGTTCCAGACATTATTACGTCCTGAACCGCTGCTCCCCAACCTTTCCAATGGAGCTGGAGCATCTGCTGGTGTTAGACATGGTTAAGCTGTTAGATCACGCCATATAAACAGGGCTGTAGGGTTAGGCTGAGGATACAACGCCATATAACGAGCAATTAGCAGGGCTCAACAACAGGACGAGACAAAATAAATAATCAGCTTTCTGCTTTCCTTTAAATAAATCACCTTTAGCTGTGTGGTTGTAGAGAGGCTGGGTACTACCTGACCCACTGGCCTTCTCAGACACCAGGAGCACTGCTGAGCTGACAGCTTCTCAGCAGTGACCGACCACCTCCACTGAGGTCTCTGACATAGCAGGTGGGTGCTCCCAGCTACTGCATCCCAGCATTGGAGCAGAAAGTGGAGTGGATGGATCACTATGGTACCACCGGGTGTCCTAAATCCCACAGAGGGAGATTAGAGACACCAGAACCAGCTGAAAGCTGCTATCAGCGCTCCCTGGGCTTCCTGAACATCTGAGCAGAACCACAGGCTGGTCTCCTCCATCGCTGCACTGAGGCGGAAACTCATGCAGAAAAACCCAGAGCAGGTCCTGGGAGCACAAACCAGACCCTACGCTGATTTACATTATGGGTGTAATATTACAATTCTCTGAGAATCCAAATTTGGCTTTTCATTCATTCATTGTAAACCCAGAACAATCAGGATTAAATGTATCACTCTGTAGAATTTATTCATGTAAGGAGTTGAACTTTTTTAGTTTAACTACTGAACTAAATGAGCCTTTTGATGCTGTACTAATTTATAGATGAACCTGTCTGGAAGGTTTTCATGATTCAGCCATGAACGCTGAGCAACAATGAGCTGGAGAAGCAGTTATTGGTCTCTTTACCAGAACGCTGGCCTGTTTGTGGCACAGAAGTTTAGCGGTGCGGCTGCAGTCAAAAGGAACTTATTGTGAATAGCTTTGCATTCCAATGTGTGCATAATTAGCAGTTTGCAAAGAGGCTTACAGCAGCAGCCTCAGAGCTGAAGGCTGCTCTCAGCTCTACCTCGCCATGTTTGCAGCAAGAAGCTGCAGAACTTCAAGACGTCTGCGCTTCAAGTCGCCCTTTGCAGCCATCTGTTGGGGGGGGGGGGGGGGGGGGGGGCAGCAGCAGTGATTCAGAGAAACTGATTAAAAAGCTCCCCGTGTGGGAAACTGTCTACCTACCCATCTATCTAATCAGATGCTAAAAAAAGAGCTTTGCTTTTTTAAAGCCGTGCTGATGGATGCTCACCTAGAGTTTATTTAACTAATCATGCAAACTCGCTGACAGATGAACCTTGTTCATTCAGAGGGTATGTTCTTTTCCATTTAAGCACCGTTAGCTTGTGTTGTATTCACCAAATTAGCTTCCTTTATGGTTCCAGAAACTTTGATAGCCAGGACGATGTTATAAAAACATGAAAACTATCCTTTGACAGCTGAAAGTGTAACATCAGAGTCCACTTTAATCCAGAACAGCAGCAGATACGCTCTGCAGCGCTCCACACCAAAACAATGCAGGAACGGCTGCTTCTGATGTCTAAACCTTTTCCTGGGCGGCTTTAATCTTTAGCAGAGTAGGTGTAGACGTATGGGAGGCTCAAACCTCCATGCTCCCGCCCTCTTAACGCCTCGTTGGACGCTAACAGACCAACAGGCCCTGTGCCATGCTGGTCACTCTCCCTCCTCTGTCTCTGCAGCTCTGCTCGTTTCACATTAGCTCTTCCACAATCAAATGGAGCCTTTTGCTACAGGAAGTTTGGAATCCAGCAGAGGAGCCCTTCAGCCTTGCCTTTACAACCAATGGCTTCAGGCATTTAATTTTAACAATCTTCTGTAAGCAAATCCTTCTATGGCTACAGTACAAAAATAAATAAATAAATAAATAAGAATAAAGCATCTATCAGGAGGACGTCACTTAAAAGTGTTCTTTTTAGTTTGAGTCAGCTGGCCCAAACAGGGATAAGGAACATAATCTATAGAAATAGGGCGAAAATTAACGTTTATGGAAAATGTTACACATTTAAATTTAACTATGCGTAAGATTTGAAGACTTTAATAATCTCCATAACTACAAGCGTATGCCCAAAAACCTCATCCTTGGGTTTATTTTCTTCACCAAGAATCTTTGTGAAATCCTGGCTAACTGCGCTAAATGTTATCTAAGAGCAGAAAACGGTCTGGAATATTTGATATCAGGGAGTGACCTTCAGACAGCTGCTGCAGCTCTCTGCCTCTGAGCCTGATGCTCTTTACTGGTGGAAACATGTATCGGTGCATCTCACACAAAACAAAGCTTTTTAACCTGGAAGTATCATTTATTCTTTAAAAGAGCTTAAAGTAAACTGCAGCTCCACTGCCTGTGATGCACCATGGGCTGGCTGACCCTTGGACCATGCACGGTCCTTCCTGGTCTCTTAGACAACCAGCCACTCCACATCTCCACGTTAAAGTACAGCAAGGCTGCGTCACCCACCCTGGGGGAGGACACCCATAATGGCTCCAACCATGCGGCTTAGCAAGGCTCTTTGTTAGCCGGCCTTTCCTCTGCAGGGCCTGTAATTTCCTATAAAAAGGAACAATTTTAAAAGGAAACAATCTTCCACTCGACATGCTGACCTCCACAAGGGTCACCGGAGTCAAGCTGCAGACTGCTCCATGCAACAGTCCTGACCCTCATGGTTTTTACACCGCAGGTCTGTATATGGAGCGGGTCTGTACATGAAGCGGCTTAAGCTTCATAGCGTTCAGCCTACCTGCTTCACGTTTCAGACAGAAGCAGCAGCTCAGCACACAGAGCCTTCCCAACACGTTGCTTACCACCACGAGCTTCTAACCGCTCCTCTGGGGGTTTATGTGACAGACCAACACAACACGGTGAAGGATTCTAATCCTATCCTCCCTACTTGGTCTGACTCCGTCTGGTTTGTGTTTCCACCGGCCTGGTAATGTCTGGAAAAGGGAAACAGCTCCTGGGGGGTGGATTTAGCCCCCGTCCCCCCAGCCTGTCATGAGTCTGAATGACAGACAGCCGCCGTGGTGGGTGGGTGGATGGATGGATGGATGGATGGATGGATGGATGGATGGATGGATGGATGGATGGATGGATGGATGGATGGATGGATGGATGAATGGATGGATGGATGGACGCACTTCAGAGGTAAAACCTATCAGCAGCAATCAGTGTGAAATGACAGTAAGCCAGTGAACACACAGATCTGATATAAAAGCTTTATTTCCCTCAGGTTTGTAAATAGTAAAATTAGATTTTGGTCTGACCCACTCCATTCATGGTGGCCCTAAACATTAATGTCGTGGTTCTTTAGTTTGTCAGGACTGTTGGAGGAAAACCTTGGCATTGGTCCTCGCCCCATGGCCGATCAAACTTCTGCCCAGTCAGCTCGGTTTGACCCTGGTCTTTGGCTAGTCCTGAAAACGTGACTATATTCAGCTTTTCTTTCAATAACTTAACTTAATCTGTAGATGAATAATGTTAATAAACGCCTAAGAAGGTGATATAAGTGAAGTTTATCTTTAATATTAATGGATTTTCTTTGGGCCATATTTTCAGGTGGTCTATTTTGGGTCTGTGAATTTTATTGCTGATCAGGTTCATATCTTGTTTTCCTTTATTTGACAACAGGTGTGGGTCAGACTAAAGATCTTTTATATTATATAGTTAAAAGTGTCAATGCTGAACAATTCTAGTTGTTAGAAACCATTGTTATATTATGTATTTAAATGGGAGTGTATATAATACTTCCCAGGTGTGTAACATTTAATATTCACTCCAATATATTAAAACAGTAAACAATAGAAGTTAAACTTTTGACCCATTTTGTTGGGATGTAACATCCCATTGAAGTATGGGGGTCATATTCATGTGATTAAAATGATTTGGTGCAGATTACAATGTTCAGCGTTAAGCTATAATGGAGCTGCAGCAGCAGCAGCAGCTTCTGAATTTAATAAACACTGGAGAACCAAACGGGGACGAGCAGCAGAGCTTTAGATTTTCTTTAATGAGCTGCTGATGTCACTGAAGAAGCAGTTGGTTTGCTGTAATTCACCAGGAATAACCCTCCAGGTGTCTCTGACCACCAGCTCTGCTGCCATGGGCGCTCTGGGTATCATTACTGATCTTTAATTCTGGGCAGGGAGACCAAAGCACAACTCTACCTATACTGGAATATATCAAGGTAGACGCAGTTTCTTACATCAAGTTTTAAGATCTTTCCCTACCGCCACCGTTTAGTGTGAGAGCTTTCGCGCCTGAGGCCCCCGGTCGCCATAATCAGCACCACGGTTGGAGAAGAGCAGGATAAATGAAGGTTTATTTTTATCCAATCTTTAACATGAAAAGCTCAGACTAGCTCATCTGTTATGACAGAATATCATATCAGTGATCACTAATGGACTAATGGCTACAGCCGGGCTCACTACTAATGGATCAGTGGTAATGGAGGCATTAGTGATCCAATATGGCTGATTTATCTGCTGGAAACATTAACTCCATTTCATCAAAGCAGAAAACCAATCCAAAACCTACTTCCATGTATTTCCTTGGGGGGATTTTGTTAAGACCTGACCCGGCATGTCCAGACTGAGTGTTGTGGTCAGTGATCTACAGCCAGAAATATGTAAAGTTCTCCCATATTTCTCAGGAATGGCCCACAGGCATCCTACAGCGCAGGAAAGAGTATCAGCACACGTTCTGAAACTTTTCACCAAACAACTTCTCTTTTCCAGAGCCAGTGGGCTGAGACCCTGGAAGAGCCTGGACTCGTTAAGGTACCTGATTGGTCACATGAACTCCCAGTACTAACCATCTTCACAGATTCTTTAGTATTAGCTGGACGCCTCGGCCACGTATTAATAGCTACTATTAACTATGCTAACCCCTCCCACATCCCCAGTAGATAAGGAAAAGATTTTAAAGTGTTCTGGGTTAGATTTAGACGATTAATCAATGATTCTCCAATGCTCACTCCCACCTGAGGAACCGTCTTTGTGTTTCATTCCTTTCTAACTTAAAGCATTTTCTGAGTGAACAACACAATCTCAGGATTATTCAGCAAAGACAGAGACATCTCAGAGGTTCCTGCAAGCTGCTAAAGGATCCGGACCCGTTTCAGACACACAAACTGAATCAGTATCAACGTTTTCATCGTTTCTCATCAGCGCCACATGGACTTAATAAATAGGAAAAGCATTCAGATAGTGACTAAATCTCTGTATGCAAGATGTCTGCAAGCATTTCACATCATTAAAGGGAGATGATGTTAAAGGATGAGACTCATCCAAGGCCAGTCAGAAAACATCCTCAGGCAAACTGTGCAAATGTGCTGAAAAACCTGTTTTAAGGCCTAAAGCTTCACTAAAAATGAGGAATCAACATTTTTACTGCGTACTGATGTCCTGAAGCTCTGTCGGTTTTCCCTTTACACAGACAGTTTTTTAAAAGTCACTTCTTGTCTCACTTTATCTCACTTGCTAACATCAATAACACTACTGAGGAAAAAAGGGGGCCATCCCATATCTACATCCCAACTAGAAGTGCTTCATATTAAATCCACTGCTTTCTCTCTGGTCCTACAATCAAAACGTCTCCCTTTTAAGCAAAACAATTGTTCAGACACAACATCCCACTGTTGAATGGACTTAGCTTCATCATCCTCATTCCTCACGCGCCTTTCCTGACACGTCTTCCTTTCACTCAACTTTCCAACAACATGCTGGGACTCAGTGGCCTTTCCTCCTTGTGCAGCTGTGGTCTTCTGTATAGGATATAAACTTTATAATCGTATAAAGAGCATTAATGTTAGACTGCTCTGTAGTCTATCAACACAGAACAAAAGGATAGAGTAGAATCAAAAGACTCTCAGCTTGGCAGTGATCTGATACGCCCGCCTACGCAGCACGGCTTTGAAATAAACAAGTGATGAGCGAGAGAGGTAGGATGAGCCATTTTTAACAAGTTAAAGGCCACGAGAAAATAACAGCAGCTGTTTAAAAGCCCTCTCAGTTGTCCAGAAAGTGAGCGGGATGTTCAGCTAGAATATCCATTGCATTCTCTTGCTTAGATGGCGTTACCTCTCCCAGGGCCTGCAGGGCCACCGTGGCGGCCATGGCCTTGGCGTGCTTCTTATTGGGACTGGCCGTCTGAGGCTGGTAGTCCACGCCGTTGACCGTCACCTGGAGGCAACCAAGCACACGGAGGGCTTTAACGGCACGCAGCAGCTTTGGATTCAGCTGATTTAGGCTTTTAATAACACACGCAGTAAACAGACGACGGTGTGGGAAATAGAAACGCCGTGAATAACATATTTATCTGGAAATGAGGAGAGAAACTTTCACAGAGAAGTTCCCCACTAAAATGTTTTTTTTTTTTTGTCAGATCAGATTTTAAAAGCATCACCACTGAATAGATGTTTGTCCTTCTGCTAACCTTTCCAATAACGTGATCATCAAATAAGTAAAAAAAAAATTAAAAACTATTTTTAAAAGAAATACATGGAAATTGCATCAAAACATTTTAATGCATTGTTCTAAAAATCTTTCATTCCTTTCCTTACAGTGCAGATTCATTCGGTTTTTGCTATTTTTTGCTATTTTGCCACTATTTAATGTTTCAGGTAACATTTATTTGGATTTTAAGACCTGAATAAATGAAATAATAGTTTGTCCACTACTTATTGACTTTTCAGGCGATCTCCTTATCATACCACACTTTTAATGTAGCAGTCCAGAAAAAGTCAACCTTTTAAAACTGGAAGAAGGAGCTATTATATAGTTTGACTAAATAAAGCAGAAACAATGTTGACTAGAAGCATGCTTAGATTTTACAGCCTTAAGCTGATACCTAAATTAAAAATAGCAGACTTTAGAAATATTATAACTGGGAATGACACGTGATCAAAAGGGAATTTTGATGCACCAGTTGCCAGGTTTGCCCCTATATGAGTCTGAATTCATATCCAGACTAACCAACCTTGAAAAGGAAGCTCTTGCGGTGGTCTGGACCGCTGTGGTGAACCATGACAAAGTCGGGCTGCATGATCCGTTTCTTGTTGCACAACTCGATGAGAGCTGAAACCGGGTGCTTCCCTGCGCACAAAGAAGAACGAACGAATAAGATGAGTGGGGAGAGAACCTGATCCCTGGCAGCAGCAGCAGCAGCAGCGGCAGCGGCAGCAGCGGCGGCAGCAGCAGCGGCAGCAGCGGCAGCAGCAGCAGCAGCGGCAGCAGCAGCAGCAGCGAGGGGGAGACTCATGTTGAACTCTTCTCATTCTGGGACCAACTCACAGCATCTTTGATATGAAGACATGAAGAAGCACACAATACGTTCTCTGATGTGCTAAAACCTTACGGTTTTAGTCTGTTTTTGACTTTTAGATAATTGTTTCAATTGACACAGCAACAAGACCAATGGAAATCATTTGTTTTTAACTACCAATCAAATCCAATACAGATGGGATGCAGCGCTCCGGTTCTGCAGTGTTACGCTGCAGAACCATCCAGACATACAGCTGGAACCAACTTTACAAAAACTGGTTTCTCACTTCCTGGCATTGCATCAGTAGGTTTTCTTATTTTTAGTCATTTGGGATTACCTAAATTCTTTCTGTGTGCTAAATGGCAGAAAATTGAGAGAATTATCTTTTTTTTTTTACTTTGTTCTAATTCAGAAGTTTCCATCCATTTCCTTGGGGTTTGGTAGAGTTACTGTTCAACCTCTCTGACTTGGGTGAGTAATGTTTTTGGGTTTCATCCACAAGCTTCCCCAACAGTTAGCAGGAATTGAATATTTCCTGCAGACAGAACTGGTGGGACTGGGTCAGGCTTGTACACCCTAACTTTATTTGCAACCTGTAATGTGGTGCTTTATGTTGTTTTTGGCGTCATGGCTTCTTCCTCTCTGAGCGGCCTTTCAGCCCATATTGGTACCGGACTGGTTTCAGTGTGTGTAATAACTCTCTTATGTCCAGATACCACATCCTCCATGATTGCTCCGTTCCATTCACTCCAGATCAACAGAGCAACTTTGCTATGTTAATTAATAAGAACGGTTCCACGGCCTCCGTGACTACCGTATTTTCCAGACTATAAGGTGCATTTAAAATCCTTTCATTTTCTCCAAAATGTATGATGCGTCTTATAATCCAGTGTGCCTTATATATGATTAAAGTTGTGCTTAGTGACTGATTTTATGCGGTACAATGCGCTCAAAAATCTTTTAGTATGTGTAGGTACAACGTTGGTAAGCAATGAAGCCGCTCCGCTGAATAGTAGTTCACTCTGCGGAGGTCTGCATGTACTCCAGGCAGACTCTGTGCATACAGGTACGTGTCACACTATAAACTTCTCAGAGGCAAGAAGTCTTTACATCAAACTGAGACACAGAGCTTGATACACTGGGCTGCTACAAGCGTCACAGTACCTCTGTTCTCCCTGACAGGTGGGAGCCTGCAGGGAAAGAAACGGCTCTAGGTGCTCAGCTAGCTAATCACACATTTGACCATCCGTACCGCCGCTTCGTCCCACTGGCAGAAAGCGTGGGAACTGTAGGAATGTGCCACAATGCAGGCAACGGTACGCTCGGCTATAAAGGATAAAACGTCCGTGGACAGTCAGCACAGAGTCCGCCAACCTCCCATCATGCACACAGTACGGCCAAATATGTGGGAGCCTTTAGGCAGCCTGTGCCCAGTAAGTTAATTCAATAATTCTGTCCTCCTGACAGAGACGGATCGCTCCGTCTATCAGGAGAGAGCTGTGTACATGAAGGGGCGGAGCGATGTTACACACCTGGGAAGAATATTTAATGCGCCTTATAATCTGGTGTTGTGGAGGTCCACGCTTCCAGGTATCATAGTGATGATATCACACAAGAAAGCTTAATGTTTGAAAATGAATCCACAGGTGTGCCTCCAAAACTCAAATGTAGGGAGTTAACCTTTAATCAGAAACCTGCAAAGCCATGACATCATCAGCTGGGCTGATCTCAGAAATTCTCTCATTCTTCTTGCATTTAGCAAAGGATTAGAGTTTTGTCAATGAACTAGCAGGTCATGTTTCTTTTTATACCGTGTATGCAGATGTCTGGTTTGAACTGTATCTACTGGAATAATTTCCTAGAAAGAGAAAGCCTCATGCAAAAGTCTGTTTCATCTGATTCCTCCCAGTGTTCCAGCTCATCAATAAGGCATAGAGCAGGTTCCTACAGTCAAAGCAAGCAAACAGTGGCTGCCAAATCAGACGCCCGCATCCTCAATCATCTCGCTATCAGCTCACTTCTCTGCAGTTTGTGCATCTGCTAATTGTTTCGTTTCAGCATCTGACTCACAAAGCAAATAGCACTTATGACATATGAATTAGCAGAACATCAGAGAGGGCAGGGCACCTTTAGAAACCTATTTTATTAGAGTTTCATATTTTCAGTAAGGTTTGTACTGTGAACATATTTGTCAGAAAATCACATTGAACTACCTGCTTGCCAACAACCACCAACGTTTTGGACGCTAGTTATTTCTTCCTGTCTGCCGACCATGGGCTACAGACTGCTCTGGTCAGTGAGAAGGGATGCTATTTGGCCATATTAATAGTTCTTTCCTCAAAATACATGTGAAATGCCTCCTGTTAAAGCGGGGAGAACTCATCAGAGTGATCTGCAAATGTAAAATTGCCAGGGCGTTTGAATTAAGAGGGACCAGCCAAGCCTGGTTTGCATTTGCTTAGTGGGAGAATCAGCCTGAGCGTTTAGAGACACATCAACAGTCAATCAACAAATCTGACTAAATATAGTCAGACTATATATAGACTACTATACGTGGATGTTTGACATGATAGTGTGGAGTCAGAGGAGCGGCCTTTTACCGAGAGCGAAGCCTGATGGAGACAGAGCCGTAAACAGAGTGATAAGCAGCAGTTTGCTGTGAATCTGTTACCCATTAGGTCCTTGGTTACAACAAGTCCTCCTGTTTGCTTCTGTGGCTTTTCTCCCTCAGCAACAAGACCTGAAAGATAAAAATCATCGAGCACAGGAACCCCATTAGCACTGCTGTCGTATTTATTATGATCATCTGTCTGAAATCTCCCTAAAGTCTATCAGTGGGAGGTGGAGGGAGGGGGTGGAAGGGGCATCTGCAGCAAAAAGAAAGCAGGAGATTTAACAGGAAATCCATCTATGCGCCCTGGAAAACTGCTGCATTTCATTTAGTTTCAGGGTTTAACCCTTTAAATGCCAGCCTACTTATGCAAATGAACCGTTTATTACAAACACTCGTATTTATTTTCAATAAAACAAATGATCTGAACTAAATGAGCCAAACAACCAACAGAGAAGCAGCCGGCTGCTTGTTCAGTGTTCTGAGCTCTCAGACCTTTTCTGTCCACTTTGAAGTCGATGACGATTGGTTCCACCGTCCCCTCACGGTTCCTCCCCAGGCCCTCTCCTGTTCTCCAGCCCATCTTTCTCATGAGGAACTCCCCGACGCCGCCCGACACTGGAGCGGCCCTGAGGAACTGGTCCTAAGCAGGACACAGACACGGTAAAGAGAGGAAAGAGGGTTATAGGATGTGCCTCTGGGCAAGGCACATGGACCCCAGCATGAATGATCTGCATGAATGTGTGCATGAATGTGTGCATGCTAGCAGCATGAACATGTGCGTGCTAGCAGCAGTTTTTCTTCCCACTGTCGCTTCATGCTTGCTCAGTATGAGGGATTGCAGCAAAGCCATGTACAATGCAGATGACTCTTCCTGTGGCTCTACGGTTCCCCAGGAGTGAATGCTGCTTGTCGGGACTTTGATGCAATCAACTGGTTTCCTTATATAGGAAATTTTTGACCAATCTGTATAATCTGACCCAATCTGTATAATATGATTGAACTTGATTTTGTAAAGTGCCTTGAGATGACATGTTTCATGATTTGGCGCTATATAAATAAAATTGAATTGAATTGAATTGAACTGCCAGGGCTATTTAATTTGGGCTTTTCTCTGCATTAACCATGGGCAACAAAAACGCCCTGTAGACAAAGATGTCTGTAAGCAGGGACTATTTAAAACAGGTATTAATCAAAATATTCTTATTATAGTTTTGTTGGACATCAGTCCTCCAAACGAACTAACAAGTCAAAGTGTTAAACACTGTGACAGACCTTAATGCTGTGGTGAGATTCCTGAAAGGTTCTGGTAAGACAACATGATTATATAAACTCTAAAACACGTAATAAAGTCAGATAATCTTACTGCTCTCTTCTATGTGGAAGTAAACCCACATTAAACATCTTACCCACCCCTAAAGGACGCCACTGATCCGTTGTTCCACAGACAAAAATTGCAGACTCATTTGGAGGAGTCAGCCTGGAGAGAAGGGCTCTGAAAGTCAGCTGGCAGCTGTTCCACCGACCGCTCACACCTGAAGCCGTCTCATTAAACTGGGCCATCCGTCTCAGAGCCAAGTTAAGGTCAGTAGGAGTGTTTTTGCAGACGGGAAAAGGTGGGATGTCATCAACTTTCACACCATATAGCCCAATTTGTCAGTGACAGCTGGGTTACTCTGCAAATCCAGACGTTTCTCTGACACCGCTGGTCACCTGCTGAGATACACGCACATGGAGGCCCACCTTTCCCCGCTCAGAACCAGTCTGGGAGGTGGTCTCCATCATCTCCCAGTCTGGGAGGTGGTCTCCATCATCTCCCAGTCTGGGGAGGTGGTCTCCATCATCTCCCAGTCTGGGAGGTGGTCTCCATCATCTCCCAGTCGGGGAGGTGGTCTCCATCATCTCCCAGTCTGGGAGGTGGTCTCCATCATCTCCCAGTCTGGGAGGTGGTCTCCATCATCTCCCAGTCTGGGAGGTGGTCTCCATCATCTCCCAGTCTGGGGAGGTGGTCTCCATCATCTCCCAGTCTGGGAGGTGGTCTCCATCATCTCCCAGACTGGGAGGTGGTCTCCATCATCTCCCAGACTGGGAGGTGGTCTCCATCATCTCCCAGTCTGGGGAGGTGGTCTCCATCATATACCAGACCTGGAGGTGGTCTCCACCATCTCCCAGACTGGGAGATGGTCTCCATCATCTCCCAGACTGGGAGGTGGTCTCCATCATCTCCCAGACTGGGAGGTGGTCTCCATCATCTCCCAGTCTGGGAGGTGGTCTCCATCATCTCCCAGTCTGGGAGGTGGTCTCCATCATCTCCCAGTCTGGGGAGGTGGTCTCCATCATATACCAGACCTGGAGGTGGTCTCCACCATCTCCCAGTCTGGGAGGTGGTCTCCATCATATACCAGACCTGGAGGTGGTCTCCACCATCTCCCAGTCTGGGGAGGTGGTCTCCATCATATACCAGACCTGGAGGTGGTCTCCACCATCTCCCAGACTGGGAGGTGGTCTCCATCATCTCCCAGACTGGGAGGTGGTCTCCACCATCTCCCAGACTGGGAGGTGGTCTCCATCATCTCCCAGTCTGGGAGGTGGTCTCCATCATCTCCCAGTCTGGGAGGTGGTCTCCACCATCTCCCAGACTGGGAGGTGGTCTCCATCATCTCCCAGTCTGGGGAGGTGGTCTCCATCATCTCCCAGTCTGGGAGGTGGTCTCCATCATCTCCCAGTCTGGGGAGGTGGTCTCCATCATCTCCCAGTCTGGGGAGGTGGTCTCCATCATATACCAGACCTGGAGGTGGTCTCCACCATCTCCCAGACTGGGAGGTGGTCTCCATCATCTCCCAGACTGGGAGGTGGTCTCCATCATCTCCCAGACTGGGAGGTGGTCTCCATCATCTCCCAGTCTGGGAGGTGGTCTCCATCATCTCCCAGTCTGGGAGGTGGTCTCCATCATCTCCCAGTCTGGGAGGTGGTCTCCATCATCTCCCAGTCTGGGAGGTGGTCTCCATCATCTCCCAGTCTGGGAGGTGGTCTCCATCATCTCCCAGACTGGGAGGTGGTCTCCATCATCTCCCAGTCTGGGAGGTGGTCTCCATCATCTCCCAGTCTGGGAGGTGGTCTCCATCATCTCCCAGTCTGGGAGGTGGTCTCCACCATCTCCCAGACTGGGAGGTGGTCTCCATCATCTCCCAGTCTGGGGAGGTGGTCTCCATCATCTCCCAGTCTGGGAGGTGGTCTCCATCATCTCCCAGTCTGGGGAGGTGGTCTCCATCATCTCCCAGTCTGGGGAGGTGGTCTCCATCATATACCAGACCTGGAGGTGGTCTCCACCATCTCCCAGACTGGGAGGTGGTCTCCATCATCTCCCAGACTGGGAGGTGGTCTCCATCATCTCCCAGACTGGGAGGTGGTCTCCATCATCTCCCAGTCTGGGAGGTGGTCTCCATCATCTCCCAGTCTGGGAGGTGGTCTCCATCATCTCCCAGTCTGGGAGGTGGTCTCCATCATCTCCCAGTCTGGGAGGTGGTCTCCATCATCTCCCAGTCTGGGAGGTGGTCTCCATCATCTCCCAGTCTGGGAGGTGGTCTCCATCATCTCCCAGTCTGGGAGGTGGTCTCCATCATCCATGCTGCCAAAGTCCTGGAGCTCATCAGGACAGGCGGCGCTCATGATCAGGAACGGTTGGCTCAGCTGCCGTGTCCACGTGTGACAGTAACTCATCAACTACGTCTCCTTTGCTGCTAGTTTAAAACTCGGCCAGCTTCTGAATCGAATGCATTCTTTTCCCTTTCTGTTTAGAAAGGCTGCCTGTCGGTGGAGCTTAAAACCAGAGTCCAGCCAGTCGTAGAACACGTCTGGATCTGCTTTTTCTACGAAACAACAGCCAAAACAACAGCAGGAGCCACGGTTCTTAACAGCTAGCAGCTGTGACGCCACATGCCTTCCTCAGCTCCCCTGGTGGGGTTGATCGGCGGCTGATGACATCACGGTGGGGATGACTTCTGTGAGCCGGACTCAGAGAGCCCCGCCCTGCTACGTGACACGGGTCTTACCTTCTTCAGCCAGGCTTGTGGTCCGCTGGAGGACAGCTCCTCTGAGCTGAGGACCTGAGCGCCAGTGGAGCCGGTGAAGAGGCCGGGGACGCTGCTGGACTGGGCCCAGGCGTCCACCTGTGGGACAACATTGCTGTTAGCTCACACAGCCAGAGAATCTGCATCAACAGCCTAGCATGGCCAGAAGTGAACGTTTCATTAAACATTAGATTAACCGTACTCTACCTGCTCCTGTGCGCGGCTCAGCATGCAAATGGCGCTGATGTCATAGGGGTTCTCAGCCAATCGCCTCTGAGCTTTGATCCTCTCCGTCACAGCCTGGGAGATGTCCACGGGCTGAGGAGAGAGAAGCGGGGAAATCTGAGGCGCTGCAGGTCATGTCCAGCAGGGTAGGGCTGAGTGCCGCTAACATGAACATTTAGAGGTTTGGTCCAGCCGTAAACTAAAGGGTTAGGGAGAGCTTTCTGAGGCTTAGCTGCTAGAGTGGTAAAAATATCCCTGCACCACTAACCCACCACCACAGCTACAGAGCAGGAGGGATCCAGGCTTTTATGGCCACATTCTGACCCAACCCTCTGAATGCTGCAGCTGAGACTGGATCATCGGCCAGGACAACATCTTTCCATCAGTTATCGTCCAGTTATGGGAACCTGTGTGCGTTGTAGCCTCAGTCTCTGCTCCTTTGCACATTTCCCCTTTTCCACTAACAAGCAACTGAATAGCTGTCCCTGATAAATTATAGATAAACTGAGTCCTATCACATTTATTGTGTCTTTTCTAAACTCAGCTGTGACTTTTGCCCCTTCTCCAGAAATGAAACGCCTTCCATCGGTCTAATCCTTCCAGCCTGCATATGGTACGGCTGAAATAAAGGAATTATTATGAAAAGCTCCATTATGGCTGTAGTAAATGAGATAAACCTAAAACGTGTGGATCCTTGACAAGCAAAGCGTTCCCCTCCTCCTGGAGGTTTTGGTCTCCCTCTCGCTGAGCTCATCTCGTCTTATCTGTCCTTTATCATAAACAATAGAAAGTGTGTGAACATTGGTAAAAGAATGGTTTTAGTATCTGGAAGGTTTTTTTTTTTCTGCCTCTCACAAAGCATTTTCACAAAAGCTGTTTAAACACACTCAGAGCGTCAAATCGAGACATTTTTCCAACTTTGAGTCAAACTGGTTCAGTTTATTAAGGTTCTGCTCTACTTTATGTCTCCCAGTCTGCAAACACTAGTGCAGAATGTCGCTCTGTGTGGCGACACAATCAGACTTCTGAGAGCGCCCTGCAGACCCGGTCATTTATATATTCTTCATCTGATTGCATGCGGCTCACATCTACCTGTGTGCTTTATTCTAATGGAAGCAGAGGATCCTTTGTAAACACAGCCATGGGTGTGCTGAAGCGTTCTCTCTCAGAATAACGCCCCTCCTGCCTGCAGAGGATCTTCAGCCACGTGAGAATGTAAACCCCACCAGAACGCCACACATCCAACAGTGGCGGCTAACCGTAAATACTCAGAGTCTGAGTGTCTTGTTATTCTTGGTATCAGTTGTGCTGACAGCCCAGAGGCGCTGGCAGTGATGTGTGATCAGCTCCAGCGCTGACAGGCCATCTCATTACAGCCGTCTCTCCCTGCAGGTGCTCGCCCAGAGAGGACCGAGTCCTGCTGCTCTGCAGAAACAGCTGCTTCCTGCTCAAAGCTCACATGGGGACGCTAGCAGTGACCTCAGCGCCGTATTCTCAGCTCGCTCTTCTTCAGTGTTCATCAAAGCCTTCATAGAACTGCTGACAAGAATGTTTCCACAGGGGGAAGGCCTCCCTGCCATCACCCTAATCTTTAGCTTCCTCCACTGATTCTCAAGAAACTATGTATCTTTGTTTGTTCTTACCATCTGATAAGACATGAGAGAACATGGGAAAGCCCAGGAAACCCTATCTTCATTACATCAGGAACATCAGGAACATGTAATGTTCCTGATGTTCCAGTAGAATTACCTGTAATTCTACTGCTGAGAACTCCAATGACGATATCCATTATGTTACACCTCCATTTTACTCACAGATTTCTTTACCATCAAAACATTTAAAGCACATACTGTAAAGTCAACTGGCCCAATATGTCATTGATATGCCAAACATGAATTTATGACACCTAAATAATCTATATTAATAATATAATAATATATATTCCAGTCCATAACTTGTTTTAAAAAAACCACACAGTAAACCTGGCAGGTTTGTTCCATGTTTCCAGCTAAAAGCCAGCGTCAGTGTCAGCAGCCTGGTGCTTCTGAACTGGCAGAAATGAGTCTAGCGCCACCTTCTGGTCCACAAATGAACTGACACAAGGACAGGGGGGGGTTAGCCTTGGTTTTTATGTTAACATGACTGAACATTTACAGAATCTCTTGTTAGTGACCATATATTAACTCACTAAAACAACAAAAACAGTCCACAGGCTTACTGCAGCAGATTTTTGTTTATATGAAGCCTAAAACGACCAAAATACTGAAACAGCAGCTGGAACACAGGACCTTAAACACCTTAGAGCTGCCAGCAGCTGCTTTGGGAATCCCAAGCGTTTAAGCAGGAGAAGATTTTGGTTTTTAACAGAAAACAAAACAGACTAGATGTATTTATTAATGCTGCACAGGCTGGTTTAACCAAAATACCAACACACCTCTCACCAGAACAGCCTCCAAAGAAGCACGGTACACAACATTTATAGAGTTTCTGCCTCACCTGCTGCCGTGTTTCAGGAAAAACACTGTCGCTGTCGGGCACGGGGGCCGGCTGCTGCTCCACCACGTCTGGTAAGTCTGGCTCTGACGCCGTCTCACCCGCCGGTAAGGAGGGAACATTTGGCGCGGCCTTCTTCGCTGTAGCTGCAGCTTTGTCCGCCGTTTTCTCCACTGGAACCCACTCTCCATAGGCCACCACTCCCTCTCCCTCCTACACGTCACCAGACGTTAGACGATGACAGGGAGAACGCTTTAAGACGTGAGACAAACAGAGGAGAATCCTTCTAGGTTCTACAGAGGCTTCCAGACCTTCTTACGATGCTGGGATCCTGAAGACACAGGAAACTCTTTGGCCATGTCTGCATCACTGCGCCCTGCTGAACGAGCCGCTGTGTTCTGGAAGAACAGCAACAATAGGATGCTCATTGTTATGCTTTTCACAAAGATCCACAGCAATGTTAGTGGAACTGAGAAAACATTTATGAACCTCGCAGTACATTCAACAGACAACCTGGGAGGGGTTACAATAAGATAAGATAAAATAAAATAAAATAAAGGAAGGATAGGAAGGGTAAGTTAACGGTTCTAATAACATATATACACATGAAAAATACAAACATATTTCCTTTCCATTCCTTACAGTCCACCTAATGTCTGCCATAATCGATGAATGGCTATAACCATAATTTTCCCTGTTTTTCCCCAATTACCAAACGCTTCGTAATATCCATCAAAATGTGCTACTAGCCATTTGTTGTATCCGGTTGAGAAAAATCGGTCTTCTTCCAAGTAGTTGGACAAATAGGCCTACACTATGCTCCATGTAGGTAATTAATTCCCAGAGCTGCTACCAAAGCATCTGCATTAAGTGAGCTGCATAAAATTAGGCATAGTTCTGAAAACATATAAGATGAGCACAGTTTGTGCCGTAGCTATCATAAAGTGGTGATGCCGGGGGATGGCGACCGCGGGTGTTTTTTATAAATGTAACCATTCTCAGGTTATACAGGAAGGGCTTTATTTACTGATAATGAGCTACAGCAGCATTGTTTGTCTCACTGTCCCAGTCAAATGAACGAATAGGACAAATTCATTATGTGGAAAAAAGTGAGACTTGCATAACCGATGAATGGCTCTTTGACCAAAAAGCTTTCTGGAATCACAACTGTTTGGAGAACAGAAACCTGAACCCTGTGGGCTTTAGAGTAAGAATACCGATGCAAACTGGACCAGAAATTTAAACATTTCTGTGAATGTTGTCAGAATTTTGGTGTTTCATGTTGTAGTTTATGTCATAAGTGGTCTTTCCTCACAGGAAAGCTCACTGGACTCAAAACAGAATGAAGATGTTGTCATTACGTCATAGCCACACGTACACATGCTTATTTACACCCAGTTTGCCCTTTCAGTGTTAACGTCCTAATTGTAGTGAGAAAGAAAGTGAAAATTACATTAATGTTGAAGTTGATGACTTTTTGCTCTCGAATGGAAGACCCTCCAAAGAGCGCACCATCATCTTCATCATCTGAAACATGAGGTAGTGCCACCGGCAGCTCTCCGCTACTGTCTGCAATCATCTTGCATTTCTACAAACACAAAGAACAATAAAAACAGTTTTAGTCTCAACACTTTTAGGTCTTAACATCCATCCATTCTGAAGCCCTGGACATAATTAATAAATTGTTTTTTAGCTTCTGAATAATACAAGGGATGGAAGGGAGGCCTTTAGATGTCTGTTATCATAAAGCTATACCTCAACATGTTACCTACAAAAGGCTTAAATTAATCTTAAACGAGGGAAGCGTGTTGGCGTATACAGCCAGGCCAAGTCAATGTCTACGTTCAAAGAAATATTTGGATAGCACTCTAAAGTGAGATCACAGTGGATTTCTTATTGTTTTCTGACAGATCCCAGACAAAACATGCGTCTGGCCTCTTTTTCAGACTTCAGGCTTCGTTATTTCTTTACAACAATAACCTGGGATAGACGGCTGCTTCTCTCAAGTTAGCCTGTCTCCTCTGGCTAACAGCATCAAAATGCTCCACCCGTCAAATCAGGCTCCCTCGTTTTTATTCTTACTCTCTAGACAGAGAAACCATTATTATATCAGCTACTAACAAATAATGCACATTGTTTGGTATCAAACATGCTTCACAAAAATACTGGAGGTTTTTTTTTACACTGTCCTTAATTTTTACTAACAAAGCACGTCAATAATCTGAATACCAGATCTTCCTCTTGGCAAAGCTATGTACGCTACTTTACGTTTGATAGGCGTGTTCACTAAAAAACGACAGAAAATACATGTTCTTTACTAAAAAAAGACTACTAATTATTACTAATCCCATCACGTCAAACATTTAGTTGTTTCTGCTGTCTGGTAACATTTTCTCCTTTCATTAGTTGTCAGGTATAATCATCAAAATTAAAAGTAACAAACACTAGAAATATATCAGTCTATGTGTAATGAATGAATATAATATAATATATAAGCTTCACTTTTTCAATAGAATCCCTGAAGGAAGTCAACTTGGTCACAATATTCTAATTCTAAGACCAGCACCTGTTTGCAACATTTTCCCCTGTCAGGACTGATGTAATGCAACGTTTTATGGAAACCCCACAGAGCATTGGCCAAAACAATCTCAATTATCCAAAAATGAAATTTGAATGAATTGATAAATTCAATTTAACGCCCAGCCATGCTGTGAAGCAGAATTTGCTCCCATATGTTTGAACATTACATTGTTTAGTTAATGGTTAACGCTGAGGAGCAGCTATGGTATAATTGAGGGAAGATTTCCAGATACTGTATAAAAACACGTCATACAGCCTAGATGACATTTGTCTGCAGTAGTTTCTCACCATTTTAGGCTGTAAAGTATGTTTTTATTAGAAATATAACTTAGACAAGTGCTGTATTTAACAGCACTGACTGTGCTTTTTTATTACATAAATATGGAAGTAGTTGGTGTGTTATCCAAACACATGCTTGATCCTAAGTGGATTTTTGGCTCTTTAATTGCTTTTTGTTGTTAAAATGCAGATGTAACAGTAACGTTGAGATATGCATGTTCAGACGGAGAGGACAGCCTCTGATTCTCCAGACTGAGAGCCCACTGATGACTCCTTCCTGATTTTAGGGCTTTTTCTGATCGTGGGAACACACTTACATCGGTAAACTCCTTAATGCTGATGCTGTTGGCCTGCTTGGCCACTTTCTTCTTCACCTCTTCCAGAGCGGCGGCGCTGGGTTGGACGGCTAGACCGGGGGGCTTGCTGCTGATGGAGGACAGAGGCAGCAGCGAAGACAGAGTGCCCATGTTGGACAGAGCTGCAGTCACAGAAGCTGCAAGGGAGACCAGAACACACCAGAGGAGGTGGTAAAATAAATAAAATAAAGAGGTCCATTAGGTAGTTCAGTTAGGACCACCAGAAACGGATTATTTGCTAGACGCCAGAAGATTCAGAGAGAAAATAGATAACCATAACCCTTCCACAAGCTTCTCACTAGAGTCTGCCAGACATTTGCTGGAGCATGGACCCCGTTATTCCTTCAGCCCTCTGTCTAGGCTGGATGCTGAGGGACAATGTCCATCTGTACGACCTATTAGTGTCCTACAGTTACTTCTATTTTCCCCTAAAGATGCCATTTACTCTGTGAAGCACTAGTGCCTCCTGTAGAAAAATGCCCGCACAGAAACGATGCTCTCACCCTGGTACCCCACATTATTCACCAGATGTGGAGATAATTCCTTAGACTGGAAACCTTTTGACCATTCTGTGTCATTTGATTCAATTTGACTTTGTAAAGTGCCTTGAGATGACACGAGTTGTGAATTGGTGCTGTATAAATACAACTGGCCTTAAATAAGCTTACAAAGCCTTGACATCACCTCTTGGTTTTAGCCAACAGAAATCATTCTGCTACTCCTAACTGACCCAAACCAGCACTGCAAAAACGGATCTAAAAACAAGTAAAATGTTCTCAAAGTTAGTCTATTTGTCCTTCATTTGAGCCAGTAAATAAGATTATCTGCCAATGGAATGAGTATCTTTACCCCTAAAATACGATAATTAGACATCCTGCACTTCAAATAAGATGATGGAGATGAATTGTTCCTATTTTAAGTGGAAAAATCTTATTCCATTGGCAAATAGTCTTATTTACCTGCTCAAATTAAGGACAAATACACTAATTTCACGAAAATTTTACTTATTTTTAGTTCTGTTTTTGCAGTGAGTTCAGTTTGGCCTAAATGAAGGTCAAACATGGAGAGAAAACTGTTGTTCACGCTTTGATTGTTTTAATCCCTGGTTTCCATGTGCAGCTCAGAGGATCAGAGCTGACCTAACCAACATGGTGGACGGGCGTCACACGTTCAGACAGTGATTTGTGGGCGTTTAGCGGGCGGATCATACCGGCTGTCATGCTGGCCATGGCTGCGTTCATGGCCATGGCCGGCAGGGCCAGAGGAAGCATGGTGGACCTGAGGCTGGCAGGGACGGGCATACCGGCCTTCACACACATGGCGGCCGCGTTGGCCTTGGCGATCTCCAGCAGCTGCTCCTTATCTGAGGTGAGAAACATTTAGCATCATCTTGGTAAAACCATTCGTCCACATGGAGCAGTGAGCCAGGAAGACACAGAAATAAAGAGTAACACTCAGGATGTCTGACCCAGTTCGCTGATGCGCTTCGGGCTGGTACTCCTGCTGCGCTCCTTCCTTGGAGGCGAGCGTTTCTTGCGCAGGATGAGCACGGGGGAGTGGCTGGGCTGGCGTTTCCAGCGGTCCCTCTGGCTGTAGGTGGGCCTCCTCCGGCTGCGGGACGCTGAGCGTGAGCGGGACCTCCTGGAGCGCCGGTGGGCCGACCTGCACACACCAAGGCTGACATCAGTCCTGGTGCTGGCGGCTGCAGCCACAGCAGGATGAAAAACCAGCTACCTGGAGCGTGACCTCTTCCTGGCTGAGTGGCTCCTGGACCTGGACCTTCTCCTGTAGCTCCTGTAGGGGGACTTGGATCTCTTGCGCCTCTTTGATGACTTTCTCTCTACGTCTTTCTGTGGGGACCTGGACTGCTTTCTTTTCCTCCTTGCTGGTGAATGTTGATGGGAGCTGGGCTTCTCTGACGCCTTTAGCTTCTGGGTTTGCTCCGGTTCAGAGGGTATGGGCTGCTTGGGTCCAGACGAGCCAGAACCTGAAGTTTTACCATTTCAACATGTAAGACCATGATGCACATTTAAAGCTACACATAGGTCTCTGTAGAGTTACTTCCTCTACGTCCAACGGTTCTGTACCAAAAAGATGGACTGCTCCCTCTGGATGAGTGTCTTCCTCACAAGGCCCTTATCACAAGGCCTGCTTCTGGTAAAATCTCTTAAACCACCATTTAACCCGTATATTTCAAACCTATGTAATCTTATCAGTAGTGTTTTGTTTGGTCTTTGTTGTTCATACTGACGTTGGTGTTGCTTTAGCGCCTTATTCAGATTTATAACACATAAATAAACTAGAATATGCCTTATGATGACCAACAGAACCTGTTGAAGATAACGACCTTTAAGCAGCTATTAAACAAACGATTAACTAACACTAGATATCTGTGTTAAAAATTATTTATTGGTTATTGGTCTGATTTCATTTTCTAATCTTAAATGATGTGTTTTGGTTGGACAGGAGCAGAAACTCTACTGAATGTACGGAAATAAAGGCTTAAAACATGCGTCTGTGTGGAATTAATTTATGCGTTTCACTTAATGGACTCAGTCAGATAAATGTACCTTTGAATATTATTCAAACACATTGAAAAACATTTTTACATGGACAAAAGTAATCGTAATAAAGGCAGATCTGAATAACAATGCGTCATGTAAAGAAGCTAATGGGAATATTGTGATGGGATTAAGGTGGATGGGAATGAAACTGTAATCTGAGTGAGACGGTGGTTTATGCTGATTAATAATCTGATCAACATGCATGGAAACGCCTGTCAGGATCAAGTAACTGTGCATGTGTGACTGACGCCTTTCAGTCAGCAAGCTCCTGAGACAACCTTCCTATTCTAAACATTAAGAGCTCAACATTTTTATTTATTCAGTAACGACTCAACAGAAATTAGAAGCTGCTGCAGGTCCAGCCTGGATGCTCAGAAGATCCAAATCTGTATCATCCTGCTTTGTTTATGGAAGTTCTTCTTCTGTGGATCACTGCACATGTCAGAGTGGTTCTATTCTGAATTAAGCTGGGTGCATATAAACGCACATTATGATCAGATTCATTGATTATGTGCACAAATAAACGGCACAATCTGGTTATCTTTTGGTTTGTAATCTGAATACATTTAATCTGATGGTGACATTTAGTGCATTTAACATCGCTGAACCAGCCTTACCTTGGTTTTCTGATTGGTCTGGACTTTCTGTTGGCTCTGCTAGTCTTTCCTTAACTGTGTCCTGTGCCTGCAGGGAGCTGTGAGCAGAGTGCAGGACGTCCAGCGGAGACTGAAGCCTCCCTGAAGGACACTGGTTGACCTGCACGCATTCGTACAAATGTCCTCTCTTCTCAGACGGGCTACAATCAACCACACCACAGCAGAATAAAATAACACCATCAATACCAACACATGGACGCTCATTCAGGAGGGGGGGGGGGGTGCTGCCTTAGATAGAAAAGCTTTCAGCGATTGCCAAGATAAACTAAACTTCAGCGTATTGCTTTAGAGCTAGCATCAAACAGGGATGTACAGCATGCACAGGTGAGGTGTGACTGTATATGCTGTATATAAACGGGTCTGTCATGTAAAAAGCCTCAGGTGACCATCACCAGGTGACCATGACCAGGTGACCGTGGCAGAAACCACCATCTAGTACATCCTTCATCCTCCCTGAGACTGTTTGCCTCTCTTCACTCGTTATTCCAGCCTTTCCTCCCTCTTTTCCACGCCGGCCTGTTGCTCTGCACTCTTCACCCTGAGGACGTAAAATCCTCCACCTGTCTACTCTCAGCCTCATGTAACCTGACGGCTCCACTTTGGCTCCTCCTCCTCCTCATTCACACACATGGATCCTGGCTAACCGTGGCTCCTCTCCTTTCAGGGGCAAACATCCGTCTCTCTACATGTTCACCGTGGATCACGATGTCGTCTGCAAACATCGTTGTCCATGCAGATTCCTGTCTGACTTCCTGTCAGCCAGCCTGTCCATCCCCACAGCAAACAACAAGGGGCTCAGAGCCCCTCCATGATGCACTCCCTCCTCCTCCTCCTCCTCCTCCTCTGTCACACCTCACCACCGTCTAACGGCTACAGCTACACTAAGACTCATTTCAATAGTCATGTTGCTGAAAAGTGCTTTAGAAAAAAACTAGCTTTGCCTTTACATGTCCTGCACCACTCTGACATCACTACCTGCTACTCCAGACCCCCCCCCCCCCATTCAATACAGGGTTTCCCCCATTGTATTAAAGCCTGCCCCCCCACACTCAACATGTTTACTCCTGACCTCTCAGTCTAGCTTCATCTTCTATTTTCCACAGCCTCATTAAATGCCTCGTTAGCTTTATTCCTGCCACAACTCTGTACATCCGTCATGTTCTTGAAGAAAAGACAGTTATTAAAATGATGGGAAAGTAAAATGACTCCCTGTTCCTTTTCTAGAGGACTTTTTCAGGACTCACCAACCAAAAGTCCACCTGTTTTCTCTTTTAAAGTGCCTTCTTTTACCTCAGAAGTACCCTAGCTACTTTATAACCTTGAATTTCTGTTTCTGGTGTCCTCTGTTCTGCCCTAGTAAACAGAGCTGACTGACTTTATCACAGAAAAAGATGTTTTAGACAGTAGGAGCCACTGCATGCCTTCAGCAGTCTGTTGCATACGCTGCGAAGCCACAGCTCCAAATTCTAGTAATAACAGCCGTTTCCAGAGACCCGTCTCAACAGCCGGGGGTTTAATTAAAACACTTTTTCCCTGAGCAGCTCTAACCAGTCATCAGCAGGGGAAACTACAGTCCACTGAAAAGTCCAAACTATTTTAAGACTGGTGGTCACCGCACGGTGCAACAGTCTGAAAACCAGTGAGAGGACTGAGGAAGTCAACAGGAAGCCGTTCAGCCGTTCAGCCGTTCAGCCGTCAGGGCATAAGCTCTAATACCTGGTTTGGGTGCGCTGGCAGTGTGAGGGGGGCGGTGAGCGGCTGGGCGATCTCTGGCAGTGGTGCCCCAGTGATGGGGGGGCGTAGCTCTTCACGGAGCAGGAATGGGACTCAGAGATGGAATGTGATGGAGAACACGGGCTCCTGCTGCCCAGCCTCTTCTCAGCTCCACTTCCTTTATTGGAGCTGTCCTGTTTCCCAGTGAAAAACAGCAAGAGTCAAATAGGTGACATGAATGTGTGACTTCATGAAAAAGCAGCTTAGATCTAAAACTAACAGCTTTTCAGAATAAGAGTCCTGGATGACCTAAGGCTCATACTGACGCAGACTATCTAATAACAGTGGAGAGGGAAACGGTCCAGTTCTAGCTAAAGCTAGCATTAAACCTTAGAAGCATGCTCAGCATTAAACTAAGAAAACATCCCACTACTAGATAATGCAACGGGTTAATCAGCCTTCCATAGATCAAGCTAAACTAAACCGTCAAAGTAGGCCGACAGGAGAGGGGGCTTTGAGACTGAGACTCCGTCCAAACAGCTAAATGTCACATTAACGTGTAAAATGCACCTTCACAGCTCTGTCATGTGAATATTGCTCATTAAGAGGAGGATATATTGGTGTGCAGCCTTAGATTACATGTTAAAGAGTTTCCTGACATGAATAATCTTCTGCTGCTAGTTAACAATCAGGTGAGCTCAGGCTGGGTTTATTCTGATCCCCTGAGGAGTTAGGGGCTGGAGACATTTCTGCACTGGCCTTTAATATGGGCCCTGCAAAAAAATAATAAATAAAATAAATAAAATTACAAAAAAGCACCGACAGGAAGTCAGGAGGAACAGAAGTAGATAACAAGGAAAGGACATGAGGGAGGGAGGGAGGAAGGAAGGAAGGAAGGAAGGAAGGAAGGAAGGAAGGAAGGAAGGAGCTTTGCTGACCAATCAAACTGGGCCTGATCACCAGATGTTATCAACAACACGTTTTGTTCTTCTGGGAAATCTTTGGTTTTAAAGATCCATCAGATTATCCATCAGATTATTTAGCAGATTATCCAGCAGATTATTTAGCAGATTATCCAGCAGATGATTCAGCAGGTTTACTCTCTGTCTTCTGACCAGCTCTGAATCCAAAGCAAAGAACCTCCAGGATGTCCAGCGTCTTTGGTCCAGAACCAGCAACCTTCTAGAGCAGCAGGGGGAGTTCCTGCTGACCTAGGCAGGCCAGCCAGGCTGACTTACACCGTAAATCAGACCGGTTCTGATCGTAGAACCGGTCAGAACCGGTCAGAACCAATCAGAGAACTACTGACGTGAGCACGCAGCACGCTTTGTTTTAGCTCTTAAGGTTTAAAAGACACATCCACCTGATTTAGGACATAATAAAGGGCAGCATTAAAACACCACTCCGTGGCTACAGGAACGCACTGGTGCATTATGGGTAATGGGCTCTCTGAGCCACCAGAACTTGCTGCCTGCTACCGTTCTATAGTTATATTTATAAAAACCTGAGCATCCTCTCAATTCTGCCTTTTCCTCTCCTGTGGATTCAAGTCTGTATAACCCCACATTCCCCCTGAATTGATTTACAATTACAAAAAGGATTATTAATATTATTAATAAGTTTAGCTGCCAGATGCTAAACTATAACTCAT
Organism: Fundulus heteroclitus; assembly: GCF_011125445.2. Lineage (NCBI taxonomy): Eukaryota > Metazoa > Chordata > Actinopteri > Cyprinodontiformes > Fundulidae > Fundulus > Fundulus heteroclitus. Next base: position 22,388,669 of record NC_046384.1, read on the forward strand.
ACAATAGATGGAAAAACAAGAGTTAGTAAACCCAGACTTAATTGGGCCATAGTATTGTGTCCATAGAAGGCGACATAAACAATAAGGCAGCCTTTATTCATGCTGAGCTGCTCCTAGCTTTAAATATTACTACCTGCTTAGGGATGATGTCCGGCAGCTGCTCCTGTCGGCCTCGCAAACCTTCATTAACCTGCTTGGACCCCGTTTCTGAATCTGAATCTGACGTGTTCTCTCCACTTCTCCTCCGCCTCCTCTTCTTCTTCTTCTTCTTCTTTTTCTTCTTCTTCTTCCCTGATGAGCGTTCTCGCTGGGACCTGGACTTCCTGCCGTGGTCTTCACCTGGTCACAGTTCAGAAACATTTTTACATACCGGCCACTTTCACAACCTCCCTTCGTTGCACCATGACAGAACCACCCACCTTCTCTAGGGAGATTTGAAAATCTCACACTACAAGCCATCAGGAAAAGAAAGTGCACCCTCTGTTAACTCTTATCTGAATATTTAAATCTACACATCTCCCCCACTGTTAGTTTTTTAAATAAAGATGAAGCCAAAAGTGTGTAACGTAAGTGCAGCCCATGATCCAGCATGTTGTAGAACCAGAACAGAAATAGATCTATAATCTGGCTGAGGTGTGGACTTTGACTAGGCCACTCAAACCTCCTTTCATCCATTCTGCTGGAGATCTGCTGCTGTGTTCAGAACCATGCTGTTTGGACCAAGCTTCATCCCTAGAACTCCATGGCATACAGAGAAGGTTCTAGAACACACTATTCACGGAGACGTGGTGCCGTCCCATCCAGGGTTCCTCATCCAGGGTTCCTCATCCAGGGTTCCTCATCCAGCCTCGTGGCCGGTGTGTCACATCATATTTATACCCCAGCCACCCTGGAAGCCAGCTATTACTAATAACAACTTAATAAAGCTCAAACCAAACATGCTTTAGTTACCACATTGATTTTAAGGGGTTAATGAGGGGAACCAGCTGACTTTATTTTACAACAACGTAGTTTCCCCCACGGACTAAAAGTTGGATTTTGGCTTTTTAAGCAGCTTTGCAGCTGCAGAAAGTGCAGATGTGCTTTAGAGAGACTCACCTTGCTCCTTGTTCTCTGAAGCCGGTGTTCCTTTCCTACGAGGTGAACATACAAGACGGGTTAGTCCCATTTAAAACATGCACCCTGAACCAAAAGCAGCAGCCTGTGCTAGCATTTGAAAAAGAAGAAGAAGAACTTTTTGTTAGGCAGTCAGCCTAAGTCAGCAGGTATAATTCCTGTTATACATTTTTGCTGTTGGTTTTTTTTGGGCTATATGATGCTATGAGTGATTATGTGTCTTATTTCTACATTGAGCCGACATAGGATGATAGAGAGCCGTTCTGGTGACAGCATGACTCTTTGGAGCATATGCTTTGGGATTGACTTTGTTGTTTTAGTTTGATTTTTTACAGTCGTACAGAGATAGACTGGATCTTGGACGCACCAATCTTCCTCTGCAGGAACATGGCCTACTGTTATGGAGAACTTTGAGCTCTTAGCCTCTAGTTCACTTTCTTCTTCCCTTACAGACTGGAATCTAGCTTCCTTGTAGAGGGAAATGAGCAGAAATACAGAAAAGTAAATAAATCAGGCACATTTCCCAGTAACAGGACACTGACACACCTAGTGTGGAGTCAGCCACCTTACTGCTATCTACAACAATTCAGTGTTCATTAAACTGTAAAGATAAAAGGTGAATTATGATGGGGGCTCTTTGCAGCGTCCATTGGTCTGCTGATGCCTGGTTTTATGTACTTGACTAACTTAAATGAAATAAATGCTTTTAGAGGTTAGAGGACGGACAAGCTTGAGGCTTTGCTTCGTCCTGGGATCTCCAGACCTGACTGTTAACCAATCAGACCAAACAGGTTCTACCTGGGCTGATGCTTCCTCTCCCCCTCCATCTCTGCTCCGGACTCTGAGCTGCTCTCCTTCTCGTGGTTCCGCCTCCTCTTCTTGCTCTTGTGCTTTTTGGGCTTCCTCTGTCTCCGTTGGGACTCGCTGGGGTCCGGGTCGGGACTTGTCCCTTCGCGGTCCGGCCCTGCAGCCTCGCTGCTGGAAACCCGAATCACAACATCACATGTAACCCTCTGACACTTTTAGAAACACCGCGAGAACGTTCAGAAGACACGCGTGGAAGCAGAGCAACGTTAGTTTAGCGCTGCTAGCTGCTAGTAGAGCGGTTTGTCCCCAGCGGCCCGCCGTAGATAAACAAACGTGTCTAAAACTAAACGGAGCATCTGCAGAAAGGCGACAGACGCTTTCCGGCAGCCTGAACACCTGCAGAGATGTCTTAGCCGCTGTCCTTCCTGCAGCCTGCATGGTTAGTTACTAACATTCAGAGCCACGCTCGGCTCCATTCAGCCTGCAGGACAGAACCAGAACCAGAACCAGAACCAGCACATGACCCCAGAACCACAGAACCCCGAACCGCCTACATACCCTCTCTCCTCCTTCTGCTCCTCTATCTCACGGATCTTCTGTAAGATAAAATCCTGAAAAATCTGTTCTATGTTGGCCGCCATGTTTCGGTGTGCAACCAGAAAAAAGGACCGGGTAGCAACTTCAACTCGCTGTTAGCTGCTGTCTAGTATCCGGCACCTGCGCTACCTTCATTCCTTTCCGACTCAATAATAATAATAATAATAATAATAATAATAATAATAATAATAATAATAATAATAACACACTTTATTTGAAGTGGTGATCATAAGACATATTACACTGTCGTGAATATGAAGGAGCCTTTTTGATTGTTAATGACAGCTGTCATTAAGTGTCATTTGGAAAATTATGGCACTTTCAATGTAAAGCTGACATTGTTTAAAAATTTATTGTTAAGACAACTCGACATTAACTAAGGAATCATAAATCATAAATCTGCCATGATAGGTGCAATTATAAACCTTTAAAAAGTTATTTGGATCTATGTTTTGAACGGATAGTGAGGCGAGGTGGGTTTGAGGAAGAAAACAAAGGCTTGTGCAAAACAAATAAAAGAAAGTGTATCTCTTGTCAATTGGTTTTGTTTGGGTATTTTTAAGCATTTGTTAGTGTAATAAGACAAGTCTAAATTGTTGCATTGTAACTAAGATCAAGGAAGATATTGCCCTAACAATGACTGTGTTATTACAGCCTTTGTCGGCATAATAACACTTAATGACATCTTTGCAAATAGTTCTACTTGTTCAACTTTACTTGCGGTAAGGGAAAATATTAATGGCACAATTAAAATGGTCTCATGACCAAAGTTAAGACCAGTCACATATAATAGTTTAATGTAATGGTAAAACTTACATCTAAATTACTTTTTAAAGGTTTATAATTAGACATATTATGACATATTTATGACGGGTCATGGTTTCTTGGTTAAATGTCAGTACAAAAAATATTATAAACAATGTCAGTTTTGCATTAAAAGTGTCATAACTTACCAAATGACACTTAATGATAACAGTCATAGACAATCATAAAGACTCCTTCATGTACATGACAGGTGTTATGACATGTTTATGTCAGTGTAATATAAGTCTTATGCACACCCCTTCAAATAAAGTGATATTATTATTATTATTATTATTATTATTATTATTATTATTATTATATAATTATAAATTTTATTGTTATTATTGTTGTTACTATTATTGGTATTGTTGGTATTATTATTATTGTTGTTGTTCTTTTAAAAACAAGCTATTCTGGCAGAAATGTCTAAATATGTTGTACATATTTAGCTGTTTCTTATTATTTCCACAGACTGGTTGCAGTTAACAGCAGAACTGAGCAGAAGTGCAATTCTAGCTCCTTTTTTTATCCAGAAAATGAAACTAACTGATTTGTCCACTTAATTCTACCTAGATTACGTAAAAAATGATGTTTACAAAAATGTTTTTTTTTTTTTGGAATGTAGTCATAATAATAACAATTATCAAGTTAAATAATTTGTTTTAATTTATTTATTTTAGTTAACTGAACCTGTCATAGAATGCCCCTATTTGTTTCCTTTGGCTAAAGAAGAATATTATATATTTAATGCTCCAACCACCAAATCAAATTTCTGTTTCTGAGTCCCAACTACTTGATCATAATTCTTAATGATTCTAAATGTAATCTTTTTTCCATTTGGAGGTATTGACTATTTCTTAATATCCTCAATAAATATTAGACGCTCACATTACTGTCACAGAGCTTTCTTTCAGTTTCCCTGTATGCTTGTAAAATACCTAAACGTAAAAAAAAAAAAAAAAAAAAAAAAAAAACAGTTTAAAATACACCTTCCCATCTATTATCCTTTTAAGGTGATTCAATTTTAAGCATAAACTAATTTGGACCAATGAAATGCTTTGGTTAGTTTGAATCAGATCCATTCCAGCCCCTCGGTGTACTCCGTCTTTCTCAGTGTCTGAAAGCTGCCTGTTACATTCAATAATTAAAGTGGTGAAATTGGCAGGACAGGATACATTCTGAGCTGTTTTATATAATAGAGTCTGGAAACTCTCCTAGTGTGTGGGATCCGTCATAATCACAGAGACTCAGACCTCTGCAGTGCAAAGGTTAAACTGCATTAGGAGAATCCAGCTTTACAAATGCAACACAATTCAAAAGGCATGGAAGAAAGACTGAAGGAGAAACAAATGTGCATACAGAGAAGATTTTATTTGAAGAGAGAGAAGCTAACCGACATTCATATTTAAAGTATGGTGCACTGTACAGAGTGTGGGAGGAGCCTGTTTCAGCTGAAAACTTTGGTACATTCTGGTTAGCCACACAGTTTAGTGCATTCAGTGAGGGAGATCCCCCTGCAGGAGGAGAACTGGCATTTCTACATCAACAAACGTTCCCACTCATTTCTGATGATCCCTGTTCTTTCAAAGTGCGAACAAGGAAAACAGTACAAGAATGATTGATTGGAATACGTCCCCCATCCGCTTGGTAGAAATCCTGCTTATAAACACACTTAGAACAGAGGCAGTGTCTCACTGTCTTTGGTTGCATGAAGGGCCTTTCCATCGACAACAGGAACCATGAAAACAAGACACCAGTCAGTAGGAAAACTGCAAATATGGGAGATATTTTACACATTTAGCCAATTGATCTCCAAATGAAAAGAAGTACCATGTCAGCCAATGCAGCTGATGCTTTGCCACCTACCGGCTCTGCAGTCCAGGTTGTGCTGTGCTCTGGATTAAAAACGGGTTTTGCTAACTGGTGTGCTCTGCAGCAGTGACGACGGTGCATAAAGGCATGCGCTCTTTTCTTAGTGAGAAGTGGAATGTGACACCAGAGACTACATCCTGTAAACCTGATCAGGGTGGCCGTGCTACAAAGCGTTCTGAGCTTCAGAAAGGAGACGTTACAGCACAGGAGGCGTGCCTGATTAGAACCCCAGTCTGTGCATGAGGGACACATTCAGAGGGACAGTGGAGTGGTTGGTGCTCATCCAGAGAAGGTCTAAGGGTCTTCTCCAGCAGAAACCCACTACTTGGTGACACGGACAGAAAGAAAGGCTTCGCTTTGTGATGTGTGCCGTCTACAGCTGTTTTTACTCACACAGACCAATTCAAAAGTATTCACACCCACTGAACCTTTGCTTCCTAAGTGGAAGGAAAATGATTTATAGGCCAACCCCCATGAGTCAGTGCTTTTTTATAGTACTTTTTGTTTAAACTCCTTTATGATTGTCCCTGTCAGCTTTGCTTATCAGGTTGATTTAGGTCTGGCCTTTGACTAGGCCATTCTAACACCTGAATGTGATCTAAACTATCTCAGCGTATTTCTGGCAGCAGGTTTAAGGCCACGCCCGTCTCAAGTCTCCTGCAGCCTGGGACATTTTCCCATCAGCTCTCACCTGCTGAAGAAAGCTCCTCCGCAGCCCGAGGCGGCCACCGCCGTGTTTTCACGGAGACTCCGCCTCCTCTGGGTTTCTGCCACTCTAAGCTTTCCACATATCGGCCAAGAAGCTGAATTTTGGTCTCATCTGATTCTTCCAACATGGCTCCACTATGAGCATCTCCCCGACCCGTCTGCTGGTGCTCAGCTCTTCACCACGTTCTCCGCTGTTCTCTAACAAACAGAACAGCTACGTTTAGTCAGATCCAGGTGCACACAGCTGGACTGTTTACTGATGGACTCCTGACGGACGTTTTATCCAGGGGCTGAATACATATGGCACATTTTCCTTCCAGTTGAAAAACTAGGCAATACTTTGCCTCAGTCTCAGTCCCAATGCATGGAAGCATAGGGTTGAAATGTTGGAGAGGTTCAGCAGGTATGGACACTTTTGCGTCTTTATCCAGCCGACCTACACATCACACGTTTAACACGGTACGAAACAGACACAGCAGCTGTGGGTCAATGTGACTCAGTTACTTAGATACATTCCACAGAAAATATATTGAATAAATAAATAAATAAGCGCTGCGGCCAGCCCCAGGTTGCTGCACGGGCCTGATGACCTGCTGCGGCTCGGGGTCTTCCTGTGAAGATGGGAGCCCCCTTTTCCAGCTTCTGACGTGCATTTACAGGATGTTACTTCACCTGGGGACCCCCAAGCACCACGCTCCTTCATCAAAGCCCACGGTCAGAAAACATTACAAATAATTAAGGGCTGATCGTTTGGGATGGAGAAACAAATACACCCTCAGATGAATAAGATGTGACCTTGTACTTATTATTTTCACTAATGTGGAAATGCTGAAGCCTTGTGAGGGTAAAGCAAAGCCAACGGGTCGTAGGGCCACCTCTAGCCGCCACATGCCCCGGTCTCTTCCTCCTCGTATCCATCTGGAGGGATTCTGGCCCACTTTGCTGTACAGCGTTACTCCTGCTCATTAAGATGGACCCAGTCTAAACTCATGTGGCTGGAAACAAGCCCAGACCACGAGCCCTCCACCACCGCGCTCGGCAGGCCGTACGTGATTTCAGGTGCTGATATGTCCGTTTGCACCAAACATGGTGCTTTGTCGTGAAAGCACACCCCTGTCGCTTGGGCCTCATCTGGGCTTCACTCGGTTGCAGCTTTGCACACCTTGATGATCTCTCATTCTGGAGGGAGGAGTGCTCGTTCAACCTCATTCATCTCCTTCCTGTCCTGTCTCTAACATTTACAGCAGCAGTGGCTTCTCTGAGCTCACACAGCTGCTTTAAAAAGGCGACTGATAAACGCAGTGGACTGATCCGTTTAGCAGTTGATCAATGTAAAAATGAAGGATGGACTCATTTCTCCCACAGCCGGCTTCTCTTCGTTAAGGAATCAACCAGTCAATGATTATGATGGTGTGTTCTACGATGCATTGGAGAACGCAGGCAGGCAGTTTTAGACCTAAACAAGGTAAAGGAGGTTTGATGTCCTCTGATATTAGAAATGATTTTGACAAAGATACAACCTACATCTCAAGGTTAGTTACATTCAGATCACAAAATGTCTCCATTCCACCACTAAAAAAAATCCCCAGTTGTCAATGAAAATACTGGAATTTAATACAAAAGCTCCTAACAAAATGAGCTGTTAGCTTTAAAAGTCCGTGGAAAGATTCCCACTGATGTTAAACTTACAGCCAAAAGAGAACAACTGCATCGTCTACACACATGCAGTTTCTAAACTGGCCACCAGAGGGTGCTGCACTTGGAGCGGCTTTTGATGAGCGTTCAGGTTTTTTCGTAGATGGGTCCAAATAAAAAAAACAAAAAAAATGAAATAAAATAAGCTGAAGTAGCTTAGGTTTAGTGAGAAAAACAGTTCCTTAGTTTGTGAGTGGTGTAAAAATAGGTCTCTGACTGGTCAGGTGTCAGCAGCTCTGACGTCAGTCCTGAGGGCAGTGTAGGGCTTCATGTGTCTCTATCTTACAGGTGAAAGCGTGCAAAATTACCCAAGATGCAACATAAAGTGTCTACCTCCCCAGCGGAGTCCTTTCAGAACGGCAGTCCTGGTTTTTCCTATTTGTGATTTTAGGTCCAGCAGCGCCGCAGTCTTTGCCAATCAGTCTCTCTTCACTGGCTACTACCAACCAGTCAGTCAACGCTAGCAGCCAAACACTGCCGCCGTTTACCTGCATGCTTTAAAACGGCTTCATTGGGTTTCCTCCTATCAAGCCTTTAGGTTCTCCTTAGAGGAAAAAGCGGTGCAGAGGACCCTGGAGGCCTGGCGGAGCGGACAGACGGAGACAGCGTCTCATTCCAGCCCAAAGGTGCTGGTCTCCTCCACAGCGGTCAGCATCTTCTCGTACAGCATGGAGAAGGACTGGTACGGTGGCAGGTCCAGTCGGTTGAAGCATGTGTGAGCTCTGGGGAAAGACCACACAGAGTAGAGTTTAAAAACGGTTATCGGCTGACTTTATCTCTTAAAGAGGTTTTGATCGACACACCCTGAAGTTTTCTTCAGAGTTTTTCTTTCCAGACCACTGGGATCACCTTCTGTCCCCGTTTTAAGGCTGTGTGTAAAGTTAGTTATGTTGCTGAAATGCGTTCTACAGAAGAACCTGCCTTGCCTTACCACCGTGTCGTTGCAAGAGGTTTGGTCAAAGTTAAACGGGCCTTTTTAGGGTCAGCAGTGGTTCTGAACTCAGGACTCTCCATGGAGGCCATTTTTACCCAGTCTCTCTGTCTTATTGTTGAGTCATGACATGTGACCTTAACTGAGCCAATGAGTTACATTAGATATTAGTGACCTCCTGGGTGATGAGCTGATGAGCTCCTGGAGTCATTTTGGTAGGAAGGGAACTAGATAATGCCTCTCACCGTGGTTTGGGTGGCAAAGCCTCAGACGTAAAATCATAATCCTTCATCAACCTTTTTAGACTGTTTAGTTTTGGGTATGATTTGGTGATATATAGAAATATTAGCCTATTTCATGTTGTCATGCAGGTCCTATTAAAGATCCCATCAAAATCAAACACCTGGGAAGGGAAGTGATCTTCCCCCACTTCTCCACGCAGAACCTGCGGGGTCCATTGCTGCCACGCAGCGCGGCGAAGCCCTCGTATGGGATGCTCGAGGTTCCCGTCACAAACTTCAGACAGAGAGGGAACAGAGTTAGTTTGGAAATCCAGCACATTTAAGTTAAAGTTTATTTATTTCAGTTTAAAAAGGCAGACCCATATATTATAGATTCATTACCCATGAAGTGAATGCCGCTAATGAAAATTAGAGTCTTACAGAAGACTTTTGCTGGTGCATATCTCTGAAACGTCTGAAATGCATCCCTCCACGTGTAAAGAAGCCCAATCATACACCAGTTTCCCCTTTTTGGATGTAACTGGCTGAATAAATATTGTAATGCTCTCAGTTACAGGCGGTAGATTTCACTGCATGGAACAAAGCAGGCCTACCTGCAGGAGTCGCAGTCGCTGCTCATTGTTGAACCTCTCCACGGCGGCCCAGAACCAGCGGATCACGATGTGGTTATCATGGTAACCTGAACACAACACACCCCCCCGGGTTGGTATAAGTAGACCTGCTGTTTGGTTACTGCAGAATTACCCGCCGTTCCTACTCCTGTGTGTTATGGACAATTAATAGTTGCATGTAAACCTAAGGCAGACGTCTCTGCAGCGGGGGGGCTTTAAATATGGAGGCAGAATAAACCAGTCTGACACACACAGCTGAAGGAAAGAAGGAAGGACACTAGGAAAGGAGGACACAGACAAGGAAGAAAGAATAACCAAAGAGGATGGAAGTCAGAAAGGAAAGATAATGAAGAAAGTGTAGAAGAAAGGACAAAAAGAAGACAGTAAAGATGGAAGGACAGGAAATAAAGTCCAAAACCTCTGATTTCCCTCACTTATCCAGACCTGGAAAAACACTTTTATCAAATTGCATCATTGTGCAGAACCCGTCTTATTTCTGACAAAGCTGAAGGTTTCAGTGATGCGTCCTTCGGTCCTTGTGTACCTCCTCTGTATTCTGTGTTGTTCCTCCAGTCTGATAAGTCGATTTCTGCAGTGCCAGCTATGACCAGCTCCAGCTCCCTGGCATCAAACACAGACACCAGCCTGGCATCCACCACCTGGAGAACCACGTTTATCAGCAAAGAACTACAGGTCAGATTTTACTCTGTGAGATTTAAACATGCTGAACACAAGCTGTGTGAGGGATGGGCACCTCATAAAAGCCTCTGACCAGGCTTTCAGTCTGCTGAACCACTCCTCGCTCTATCCTCCACTTCACCATCCGCTCAATGTACTCCTTCTTGTTCTTCTCTGACACCGGGATGTTCCCCCCGCCAGGCTTCAGCTCCCGTTCTGTGATCTGCACAAAGCATGCTCGGGTCAATGCCAAAACCCGGCCTGACTCTGAAGATTGGACAAAAGTGCACATGAACTGGGGTCCTGCGAAGTAGCTCTGGGTAGTCAGTATGTTACAGTATGTTACCTGCAGCAGACGGGTATACAGAAACATATCTGCAGCATATATCATTACAGTAGAAAACTGGATGGATGGATGGAAATCAGTGAATAATCACCTAAAGAATCTTTATCTTAATGTTGACCAATATAATCATCTTTAGCATTATTTTAACAGTCCTAAAACCCCAAATTAGAAGTAAACTATTTCAGAGTTGGTAAAATAATCTAGAAGGGGAGAACATGCTGAGCAGCTGCCAACGTGCCCAGTTCTGGTTTACCCGAGCACGTTCAAGCTGAAAGACTCCAAACTATTAACCGTGCAACTCTTTATATGAAGGTGCATGCCTGTACGAGCCCAATGAGGCTGAACAGGTTTAAGTTGTTAAACATAAAGGCCTGACTGCCGTTTATCAGAGAAAGTGTAGAACAGGACTAAGACTTGTGGAATAATGTTCTTTGGACAGAGGAGTCAGTAGAAAACTGAACCGGTTGGACCCCAGAACCAAATAGGGCATTCCAGATGGAGAACCTGATACCATTAGGACAGCATGGAGGTGGGAGGGGCATGGTTTGCTGCAGCAGGAGGTGAATTCTACCATGTATCAGAGGGAGCTTTAGGAAAATGCAAAACCATCTAGATAATACATAAAGACCAAGCAGAACTGCACCCTGGAAAAAGACCCAAAACATGGCAGGAGATCCATGAAGGACTGGCTGGAAACCCTGAAACAGGAAGTCTGGGACTTGACTGTGAGGTCACTTCAAACGGGATGAACCCACCAAAACATCTGCCATTAAATCAGATCCCATAAGTCAAACATGGTACGGAACACCAAAGAGCTCAAAATGAAATAAAGAAAGAAAAAGGTCATCTTTATATCATAATGGTGTTTTTCACAATGGCCCATTTATTTCAGAATGACACGTTTCAGCTGAATCACCGGCCAATCAAGAGAAACAGAGCAAAGCGAGCAGTGTGATTGGCTGCTGCTTTACCCAGATTAAAGCAGTTTACAGCCTTCGTCGCCCGCTGTAACATCATCAGTGTACAAACACAGCCTTCCAGGAAAAAACGAATCACTTTTTAAGGCTCAGCCAATAGGGCTGCAGGACCCACCCACTGATGCTGATCAGCAGCGGAGTGAATCTGCTGAAAAGCCTCATTATGAAATAAATAGGACACTGGCAAAAACACCATGCTGCTGCTGCAATTCAATAATAACGCCTCAATAATAGTTTATCATTATGTCAAAAACATTATGTGAAATAAATTTCCCTTTATCCTGCACATTTTTAAACAAGAATGAAAAATATTTCATAATTATGAGGATATAACTTTTATATGCATTGTGTTATTTCATAATTTTATTGTCACTTTGTATATTTATCTCTTATTTATTGAAATAAATACTTATTTGACAATGTATTATTTATTCATTCATTTTGAGCCCTATGGCGCTCCATAACATGATGGTTGTTCAGATCCTAGACTTTCCCCATGAAAACATGAACTCTGCTCTCTACCAGAAAGGAGAATGTGGCCTAGTCAAAGTTCCTGTCCAGGCTGGAGGGTGGCTGCTGGTTTAATGGGTAATTATGTTTCCATAAGGCCAGGTTGGTTTGATGTAAATGAATGAATTAAATCATTATGTGAAAAGGCCTTTTTTGTATTTACCAGCCTGTTATTTACATTAGTGACCAAACGCTTGGCTTGAGTGTTAGCTGGCCACTCTCTAACGAGGCGGCGGCACATGTTTGGATATGTTGGCATTGTCAGAGGCAGACCTGTCCAAACACTTCCTCGTTGACGGTGAAGGTGAGGTCTAGCATGTCTTCTATGTCATTGTCCTTCATCCACTGGAGGGACTGGTGGAACTCCTCGTCCAGGTACTCCAGGTCACTCAGGTCGCAGGGACTGCAGAACGGAAAGGCAAACCATGACTGACTGCAGGTGGGTGTGTGTGCACGGTTCACTGCGGCTGGCTGGACGTACATGCGCAGAAGGCCTTTATAGAAGGGTCTGGTGAAGAAGGCGTCCAGCAGATACTGGTGGATCAGAGCCAGACCCAGAATGCGGCCGCTGAAGCGAAACCTGAGGCAGGAAAGCAGAAAGATTGACGGTTATGTGTCCAGTGGATAGAAGCTCCTGGGATTTGACTTCTCTCTTGTCTTTCCTGCACAAATAAGATCAACGGTGCTACAGATCTCAAGACAACGTGAGAGCCAAATAATTCTCACTGTCCCAGTGACACATTGAGCAATCTTTGATAATCAGAGGCTCTAGGAAGGGTTTATCTTTGGAGACATAATATTTGCTTTCCTTTCATGTAGCTACTCTGTAGCACATTGGCTGATTATACAATGGATTTGGGATCCTATCAGTGGTTTAGTTCTTGTTTATCCTTCAGTTCAAACCCAAAGGTTTGATTCTAAAATAACTGGGAAAAATACAGAGAAATCTCCTTTCTTCTTCTGATTGGGCGGCTCCATTAAAAAGGTAAAGAGTTTCTCTAGCCCACATTCATTTGGTCTGTGTGTGTGTATGCGTGTGTGTGTGTGTGTGTGTGTGTGTGTGTGTGTGTGTGTGTGTGTGTGTGTGTGTGTGTGTGTGTTACCATTCATGATGATTGTCCACAAAGGCCGACATGGGGCTGATCTGAACGGTGTAGGTGTCGTTGGCTGAATACTCGAACAGACCATAATACGGGTTGAATAGTTCCCTGGAGACCAAGAAGAAGAACTCCCTGGAAGGGCCACTGTAGTCCAAGCTGTAAGACCCACAGAGGTTAATGCTCAGACGTCTTCTTCCTGAGACTGCTTTAGCGCAGGGCCACTCACCCCTCCTCCCCGACAAAGCTGACGTAGAACTTGCTGCGCTGCAGGTCTTTGCGGGAGTAGCACATGATCTGGTTGAAGGCGTCTTCAAGGAGATGGTCCCGACGGATACTCAGTCTTTACATGCACAGACAGGGAGACGGCATCAGAACTGTAAGCCAGGAAGGAAAAGAAGGTGCAGCAGGACACGTGTAGACATGCATTCAGCTTACTTTAGCTTCCCAGGGCCTTGGCCGTAGCCTTTAGTTTCTAGTTTCCTGTAGAAGTTGCGCAGCTTGGCTTCAAAGTCTCTCTTGTAAGGAGCTGGGGCTCTGGCATTGGCCCGCTGAGTTCCTGCAGGGGGACAGGGAAAGGCAGTGGTTGTAGGAGTAGTCTGTAGGTCCTCATGTTTAAGGACAAGGTTCCAGGAAGTAGTAGGTCTGTAAGATACCTGGGGAGTTCTGTGGGGAGGAAACAGGGGACCCCCGAGGTGACTGGCAGTAGCTGGGGAGAAGTAAGGCATGAGGAGGCACGTAGGACATCACTTCATCTTCAAACAGACTGCAGGGGCACACAGAGAAACATTTCAGCTGTAACTCACCACAAAATTAACTTTCTTCACATAAAATGTATAAACTGGGCCTAAGGGTGCTGCCCTCCTATGGTGCGTTCTTATAAAAAAAGAAAAAATAACACGTGCTCTCTGAACCCTTTGAAGGGGGCGGAGCTTAGTGACGGAGCATCCTGGGTCTGCGTTGTGATTGGCTGGGAGGATCTAATGACTGTAATATTAACCTACATGGCTACATTACTAAAGATAGGAGAACTGTTACTCTATTGACATTTTTATTGACCCTCTTTTTTTCTATCATTGATATACGTCTATGGATGGATTTATATTGTTATTGAATTATGGTCCGGCCCTGCTCTGGGTGCCTCATGACGAGGCTTTCCTGGTCTGGCTCCTCATTCTCCCCCTGTCGGGGTAACCAGCCGTCCCACAGACCCCCTGTTCTCAATCCCACCCGTTGTTGTACCATGAGTGGCCAAGTGGACCAGAAAAGGGAACGAAGGGTAAAAGGTCTTTCTATCAAAGCCTAATTAGCAGCCTGTGTCTGGATGAGAATGTATGTGGTGAGCAGATGTGGACCAGCGTTTGCCATTTGGGGACAAGTGTTAAACTACGTCAAATAAAAGTAAGCAGTGAGGCAGAGACTCTATCATCACCTCAGCAGCATGACGAGGTCAGCATCTCCTGACAGTCGGGTCAGTCCTGACACTCCATCGTTGCGGATCAGCTGGACCTTCTCCCTGTGTGCACATCAAACAGTACATCAGTTTCCATGCAGACGATTTCTCCTCTTTCAAGCTTTTCCTTTGCCTTCCTTACTTTTTCATACTCCATCGGTATCTGCAGAATCCTGTTAAATTCTAAATAAGAAGTGTTTCAGTTTTCTACACCAGCGACCTTGATCTGGAACTAAAGGTTGATTTTATAACATCACCAAATCAGCGTGGCTCACCCTTTCCAGAACCACTAGTCAGCTGATCAAATACAGTGAACGACAGATACTGACATCCACGGTGGAAATATACATAAAAAACACTTTTCCTGTTTTGGTTCTGTTAGGATTTTCAAGATGATTTATATGAGCTATATCCCAGAATATTAAGAGAGATTTTTTTTTAGGAAAGTCTCCAATCTACTGGCTAAAGCCCACATGGTGATGGCATGGCTTTTTAAGCTTCTAGACTGAAACTTCATGATTCACAACCTTTGAGTGAAACAGAGGTCCAGCTGTGGACGTAGTTTAAGGCAACAGCCCAAACACTTCCTCTCCTTGTGGGACATGCTGGAAAAATCCAAGGTTAAGATATCAGGAAGAGAAATGTGGACCTTAGCGTGTCTGGTTCATTCTTGGGTGCAATCTCCAGATGCTTGAAGGTTCCACGTTAATCTGTTCTAACATTTAAATGCCGCTATAACCAGCATGGGAATGTCCACCCATCATCCTGTTCAGGAAGGAGACGGGTCCCTGTGGTGGAGACAGGAACGGGTCCTGCTGTGAAATGCATATACACCAGAACCAAAGCCGAAGACCTGGCTGCTGAAGCTAGCAAGAGACAGTCCTGTACTGATATGGGCTGAAAGGTCACTCAGGGGAGAAGAAGCAACATAAAAACCAGACTCTAGTTTGCAGATGTCCTCTGCCACAAAGACCTACATTTTCTTAGATATGTCCCCTGGGCTGAGGACACTAAAACCAAAGCAAAGTCCATGTTTGGGAATGGCCACCATAGAGTCCTGATCTCAGTGCCAGAGAACATTAGTGGGCAGATGTGCAGGAAACCCAGAGTGTTTAACCCACGTCTGAAGTGGAAGAGCTATTCTACCAAACCCTGTAGAAATGGATGGAAACTAATGGATGGGTTTAGAAGAAAGCTGAAAAGAAGGTTCTCTAATTATTCTGGCATTTAGCAGATAGAAATCATGACTTTGGCTTTTTTTAAGGTGTAAACTGTTCCACTGTTCAGAGATTCCTGAATAATTTCGATCCCCACGTCCAGACATCTCACACTAAGTTTAAAAAGCAAACAAACAGAGATGCATCCTGTCAAAGACTACGGCCACGAGAGAAGACGTGTCCCTGTACCTGAGCACATGGTTTCGGCTGAAGTCCGGCTGTCTCTCCTGCAAAATCTCAAAGATGTTTGGTTGTCGAAGAAAAGCCACGATCTTGTCGTTGTAAGCTAAATGAGACAAGAAACGAGTGGGAGATTCATTCAGTAAAAAGAGCTACAAAGATTACAAAAAAAAGTTTAAAAAGCAGAATAAAGCATCAGTTTAGGTAAAACCTTAAATGTCACCTCCCTCATTATGGATATTACACTTAGTGTGTTTCAGAAGGAGACACTGACCATATTATAACAGTTCCTTCTAGCCCTGATGGGCTCTGATGCAGACTTTTACTTCTTTAAAACCTTCTTAAAGGGTGTAGTATATCGCAAGATTTAATTAACAAAAACTAATTGTGAAAGTATGGAACATAAGTAAATTATAATTGCTTTTAAGTCATTTTAGGACACACCCCTGACACAGGAAGGCGGTACCGTGATGATGACCCAGCACCTACGAAGCTGTTCTAAACGGTGTTGGTGGGAGCATCTCCATCTTCCCCAGGTTACTTGTGCTTATTGGATGTAGAACATGCTGCAGCTCTGGTCTCTTTTTATGTTAACGCTCTGATTTTCTCAGGTGAGCTCAGGTAGAATGAAGACAGGCAGACTAATAACGCTACTGTAGCTGCAGTGGAACTCCATGAGCTCCACTGAATTGTTTGCTGCCTTGAACACATCCAGTAGTCTCCCTGCAGCAGCTGCGTGCTTGGCAATTCCGACCGAGAGTATCACTTTACACAAGACTAAAGTCTACAAAACAAGCTTGATTGATTGGTTTTATGAACCGGAACATCGATTCATTTTTTAAGAAGATTGTTCTAAAGTCCAAAAGAGGAACATCCAACATCCTCAAGGGTAACTACTACTAAAAAATGGAGTTAGCAGAATTCCTATCATTTGAGTTACATGACTCGAAGCAAAGACAGAAGCTACGCCCATATGGATGTGCTCACTTTAATCATCTTCATTAAATTCATTCAGCAGATCGCTTCTTTCTCTAAGCTGTCCTTTGTCAATCTATGTTCACCGAGCACCATGTGGTAAACAGGATTCTAATTTTAAGTTAAATCTGCCAGGTTTCATTTACGTCCTCCTTGGAAGTTGGATTAGCTCTGGGCTTACTTCAAGAAATCAGATTATTTAACTTAAGACTCGATGATGTCTCCATAAATCCTGGTTTAAAATGGGATTTGCTCCCCCTGCAAAGAATAGTAGACCAGTCACTACAGGACAAGGATTTTTTCAGTCCATGGGGTCAGCAGGAAAAGAGAAAACGCTGTAAAGTTTAATACCAAGGCTATAAAGCAAAAAGTAGCACATCAGATATTTCTTTTAAGCTGTCTGACAGCAGATGTGTGATTGCATGTTTGTCTGTCTGAATACTGACCCACAGGGACGACCTCTTGGCACTGCCCCCGGTTAGCAGAGGTGAAGGTACTAGACGGTCGTGGCAAGACGGGAGGACCAGGATGACGCGTGTCTTCACCCACCTGTAAAGACAGGAGGACGTGTAGAAGACAACAGGAGTTTGTTTCTGATGCGCTCTAGGTGAAATCTTAACATGACATGATGTAGGGACAAGGTATTCAGGCCTTTTTAATTGTCAGACAGATCTGTGACCTGTTTGTTTTCAACAACTGGTGAACAACAGATTGTTGCTCTTTAAAACACGCTTTTCACTCCTTAACTTCAGGAATATCCAGCTAGCGCTGACTGCACCTCTGTATCACTTTATCACACATGTTATTCTACCGTAAACACATGAAAAAATAACCATGCTGGCTTTCCCCCTTTCTGTCTAGGTTTCCTATAATAATTTATTGGGGGCTCGTCTGGGATATCTCACATGATTCTGCACTCAAGATGAAAGCCAGCTATTCGTGGTGCGCTGATACCTGTTTCAAAAATAAATGAGTTTCTGACAACATACCACGGCCGTAAGCACCGTAAAATGATGTTGGACTAAGTTGGCTGGCACACATGTGAAAAACATGTGGGCAAGCCCCTTATGTTGCTTTGCTGCTATGTGTGAGGGACATATTAGGCTGTAATAACCCCTAACATGTTGTTTTTCGATGACAAAGGACAGCGTGAATTCGCAGCTTGTACGGTCTTACCAGCTGCCGCGGGCTGACCTCCCCAGCGCTGTGGCTGCGCTGCCGGGTCAGGTGTTGCCGGTGGGCCAGGACGCTCGGCCGAGAGCTCTGAACAGGCAGCCGGGGGTCGATGAAGGTGGTGGCACGGCAGTTGTGGTCCACAAAGAAAGGCTGCAGAGGCACAAAATGTCATACCCTTATGAGTTTTTTCCAGACCCAGATCTGGACCCGTGGAGACAAAGTAACTGCTTTGTTTGGCAGCCGGACCTTGCCGCTGTGGTCGTGCTTCATCTCCCAGCCTCTGGGCAGCTCCAGCTGTTTGTTGGCGAACATGTTGAGGAAAGCCACCAGGTCGCGGTTGTGCTGGTAGCGCTCAAAGTGGTGCGCATCTCTGCGAACCTTACTGATCATATGCTTCAGACATGTGTTGGTGGTGAACATGCGGTAGGCACTCTGGGTTCACAGGCAGACAGAGAGTCACAATCAGAGTGTGTCACCAGTCATGTAAACAGACGAGTAACAACCCTGGTCAGAGTCTGGAGAACTAACAATGATGTATAACTATGCCAGGGTGTGGCAATTACAGTAGAAACCAGCTGTTTACATACAGTTATAAGAAGATTATCTGACAGAGAACTGGACTAAAAATTTCCTGTTTTAGATCATTTAGGATCACCAACAGTGTTTCTGTTTGATAATGCCAGAATGAGAGATTACTTTTTTTTTAAAGAAGTTTGAATATTACTTTTTTAAAAGCTCTAACTTTGGTAGTCTGGGTAAGCAGCCTCTGTAAATGACCCTCTTTGGCAGTCTCTGAGCTGCCCTATGACGGACAGGACACCTGTCCAGGTCTACCCTGCCTCTTGCCCAGTGAAGAACGGCACCAGCCCACGGCCGTGAGCCACTAAGGATAAACAGATACGTATGATGGATAGATGTCATCCTTGACCTAAAACAGGCCATGTTTAGTCTGATAGTGAAAGAAAAGGCGGTCTGTGGTGATAAGAAAGCTTCGGAGTGAAGATACCGCCAGCTGTTTTCTTTAGATAGACAATGGTTCACTTTTATGATCCACTGAGTCTGAGTCTCATGGGTTACATCTGGACTGGTGGTTTACATACAGGGTTGGAATGCAGCACAGTGAAGAAGTCGGGGCTGGTGAGGAACTTGGCGCTGGGGGACTGCAGCAGCAAGGAGATGCGAGACCTGGAGCTGGCCTGAGCCCCGCTGGTGTCCCTCCGGAGCTCTGCAGGGTGAAACGCACAACGTCAGGAACAAAAACGATGGAAAAAGATGTTTGAGGAATGAGGAATAATATGCCAAAACCTCATAATGCATTTGTTACTTCAAGGCTGGACTATTGTAATTCTTTACTATCAGGAAGTCCACAAAATGCAGTTCAAAGCCTTCAGCTGATCCAAAATGCTGCAGCAAGAGTTCTGATGAAAATCAACAAGAGGGATCATATTTCTCCAATTTTAGCTTCCCTTCATTGGCTTCCTGTTAAATCAAGAATAGAATTTAAAATTCTCCTTCTAACGTATAAAGCCCTTAATAATCAAGCTCCATCATATATCAGAGCTCTGATTACCCCGTATGTTCCTAACAGAGCACTTCGCTCTCAGACCGCAGGTCTGCTGGTGGTTCCTAGAGTCTCTAAAAGTAGAATGGGAGGCAGATCCTTTAGCTATCAGGCTCCTCTCCTGTGGAACCAACTCCCAGTTTTGGTCCGTGAGGCAGACACCCTGTCTACTTTTAAGACTAATCTTAAAACTTTCCTTTTTGACAAAGCTTCTAGTCAGAGTGGCTGATGTTACCCTGAGCTATCTCTATAGTTATGCTGCTATAGGCTTAGGTTACTGGAGTATATCAGGATCTAATTTTCTCACTATATTGAGTTCTACTGTTCTTCAATTATGCATTATGTGTTGTCATTTCTGCTTTAACTTTCTGTTCTCTCTCTTTTCTCTTCATAGTAGGTACACCTGGTCTGGCGTTCTGTTAACTGTGACATCATCCAGAGAAGACGGCTCACCCGCTACTACCATCTAATGTAGAACAGATTACTAGATCAATGTGTGCTTCTGTGCTTTTTTGTCTCTCTTGTTGTGTCTCTGTTCTGTCTTCTGTAACCCCAGTCGGTCGAGGCAGATGACCGTTCATACTGAGCCCGGTTCTGCCGGAGGTTTTTTTTCCCGTTAATGGGTGGTTTTTCTTCCCACTGTCGCTTCATGCTTGCTCAGTATGAGGGATTGCAGCAAAGCCATGTACAATGCAGATGACTCTTCCTGTGGCTCTACGCTTCCCCAGGAGTGAATGCTGCTTGTCGGGACTTTGATGCAATCAACTGGTTTCCTTATATAGGACATTTTTGACCAATCTGTATAATCTGACCCAATCTGTATAATATGATTGAATTTGACTTGCATAATCTTTCAATCTGCATAATCTGATTGAAAGCGCCTTGAGATGACATGTTTCATGAATTGGCGCTATATAAATAAAATTAAATTCAATTGAATTGAATTGAATAATAACTCTTTAGTGAACAAACCCTCCAATGCACCGAATTTTCTTTCCATTTTCCAGTTATGTGCTAGTTTGCACTGTTTAAACACATTGTGGTTCTAACAAGACAAAATGTAGGACCTTGAGGGGTATGTTGTTTTGTTCTCAAGGCGCTGTAGTGAACGGGTAGCGGACTACCTGGAACAGAGGGATGCATGTCAGTCTCATCCCCAAGCAGCTCACAGGCTGGCTGATCCTCCTGTCTGCTGTCGTTCGTTATCGTCCTTCGGATGCTCTGATACCTGCAGATGTGGATTCATGTCTCAGTTAATGCTAAATATTAGCTGAGAATAGTGTACAGGTGGAAAAATGGGTCAATTTTTTAATTTTTTTACCATTAAATGTCATGTTTCACTTTAAAAAAGTTATCTGCACTGGTGGACACCTTGTCAGAGTTATTCCTAAGTAGGACTTTTAGAGGCAGTGATAAGTGGTGTCTGCTCGTCCAATCAGAGAAAGAGAACAACCTCCTAAGCTCTCATCCTCCCAGGAAATCTGGGATGACTGCGGCCTGTGCCACACCTGGCACCGGGGTGTCGGCTCTCACCTGCGGTTCAGCTGCTCCATCTGCTGTATGGAGCTGGACCTCTGGAGAGTCTGCGGGGCGGGGGGAGCGGTGGGCCGCTGCCACGTCGTCGTTCTGTTCACGTGATCCACGTAAAAGATGCGGCCGTGGCTGTCGATGCGAGCCTCCCAATCTGGATGAGGAGGACAGAGGGGAAAGGTTGCCGACTGATGGCCGACGACACAACCAGCCACACACTCCCAACATGCAGGTAATGAAGGTAAGCAGGCAGGAAACATTCTGCTCCTACATTTGACCCAATCAAACTAACAGCAAAGACTCCAGAGAACTAAGTTAGAGTTAACAAGCACCCTCGCTTTCACTGGGACATCATACTGAATTCCTGCTCCCTCTCTATTTTCATTTTAACAATGTTTGTAGTAAGTATTCTGCTGCTGTAGTACATGTCTTCTGCCAGAAGGTGGCAAATCTTTATTCAGAAGTAACATCATCCTGCAAGTGAAGCTTCACAGCTACTCTGAAAATGTGTCCTACAAAAATAAAAGCATGGCATGTTGTGAATGTTCCCGTAGATTCCCTGTAGGACATGCAAACACCCACTAGGTGGCAGAGGCTCATCTACTCTCTGATAGCGGCTGATGTCATGGCGGATGGAGGGCAGCGATCGAACAGACTGATGGCCGTTGACCTGAGCTGTGGCCCCTGCATCAAACATACAAGACCTGAATCAGTCACAGCTCGCCAACATCTCACATTTTCATGGGTATTAATGTACACTTCAATAAGACATTAGATACACTGCATGAAAAGCAGCCTGTTTCTCACCGCCTGACATTAAACGCTTCCCGTTTCAGATCAGGTACAAAATCATTTCCAGCAGCTACGTGACAGAATAATGAGACATCTTTGAAGATTTGTTTTGTTACTTTTGTCCGTTTCAGAAATTCTCTCTTTCATTATTCTGGCATTTAGGAAATCAAACTAAATTTGATAAATCCTCACAGACCTGAAACAGGAAACACTTAGTCTGGTTTATTGCCAGGAAGTGAAGAAATAAAGGCCCTGAGTTGTTTTATACAGGGTGTGTATTATATATATATATATATATATATATATATATATATATATATATATATATATATATATATATATATATATATATATGTTGTCTGCACCATCAACACCAAGTCAAATTCCTTGTTAGTGCAAACCTACTTGCTGATAAACTTGATTCTGATTGTGATTGTGTGTTTCAATCGTGGCCTTTCTGCATGGACTTTGCATGTTCTTCCCATCCAGATGTGGTTTCTCTCCGGGCGCTCCACATCCTCCCACATTGCAGAATGACTGCTGTTAGATTAATTGCTCTGTAAATTGCTCTGTGAGTGTCGCTGCGATGGGCTGGCGACTTGTCTAGGGCGAACCCCGCCTCACGCCCAATAACAAGGATAAGCAGGTATAGACGATGGATGGATGGAAATGATAAAATACATCTGTTTGAAGTACTGTGCGCTAACATCATCCAATAACCCCATCATCCTCGTTTCTCCAGTGCATGCATGGCCAGATGTGACATGTGGGTCTGCTCAGGGCATTGGTCCAGTGCTGCGGTAAAGGCAACGTACAGGTAATAGCAGTAGGGCTAAGTATGAGACGTCTGCCATCCTTCACGGTGCAGCGATTGGCCAACATTCAGCTGTAGCCGATTTAAAGTTCAATGTACCGGCTACAATATGTACAGCGCATTGTCTTTCCTTAGGTTTCTACAGTTTTTCACTTCTTTTCATTTTTCTTCTCCCTTTAAGTAATTGTTTCAGTTGATCACACACATTTTTATTAGATCAAGATAACCCGAGTAGGTACAAAAATCTGTTTCAAATGATTTTCTATTTTTTTAATAAAGGTGTTTTTTTTAAAACGATGAAAACCAACCTGGTCCCTTTGTGAAAAATATAAATGGCTCCAGGAACAGATGAGAAACAAAGTCACTGATATCTGTCAGTCTGGAAGAACTACAGCTAACTGCAGAGAGAACCGTTGTCACGCATGGAGGAAATACAGAACGGCGGAGAACCTTCCCAGTCCACCAACATGACTCTGCGAGTGCAGAACGGACTCATCCAGGAGGTCACTGGAGAACCCAGAACCAACATCTAAACTTCTGCCTCATTGTCTTAGTTAAGGTCAGAGATCATGACTGAATAACAGATCAGAGCTACTGCTCAGAAATAGCCTCCAATGGAGAGTGCTAAGATGGTCTGGGCTGCTTTGCTGTTTCAGGGTCAGGTAGACTTGCTATAGTTAACAGAACCATAAATTATGTTCTCTAACAGAACATCCTGAAGGAGAATGTCCGGCTTTTGCTTCACCATGGTTTTTAACCAGGGCACTGATCCAAAGGACATCACCAGGTCCACCCCTGAAGGAGCTCAAAGAAGGCCAATAGAAGATTCAGGAGTGGTCTAGTCAAAGTCCGGACTTAAATCCTATTGAGATGTTGTGAAAGCACTTTAAAAAGTTTGTTAATGTTCACATATCATCTACTCTGGCTGAATAGGGACTTTTGTGTAAAATAGAGGATGGATGACAAATAGCCAATGCCTGGTATCACGCTTGGTGGCAGCTGTGGTACAGGGTGACACAACCAACCTTTAGGTTTAAGGGGTTATAGCGTATTAAATTATATAAAAAAAAGATAGAAACTAAATAAATGTCCACCTCCAACTATTACTGAAGGCAACACAACTCTACCACGCCTCCAGCCCCTTATCCAGCCTGTCTGTGAGCGCAGTGAGGGAGCAGTTCTATGGACAGGACAAAAATACAGAGATACAACGGATTCTTTCTATATGAACAAATGAAGACTAGACTAGAAAAGCACGGGTCTAATGGTACTATAATGCTGGAGGAGGAAGAGCATCACACGGATGAGGTGGAAGGAAATGAAAGAAATGGAGACATCTCAGGTTCCCCACATGGGACAGAAATTACTACAGCACACTGCGGCACAACTTTCCCAGATTTTATGCTTTATTTCACTAAATTAAACGGTCATTGTATAAACATACACAACTTAATGAGGAATTAACCTAAAATTAAATAGCTAAATTGAACCTGCCAGACATCTAAATTGTAGCATTAATGCTTTTTTAAAACTTGTTTTCTTAACATCCACTCAGTGACACACAGTCGTGTGGTGGTACATAACCAGACACCAGCAGACGTTCTGAAGGTGTTTTTCTAAAACCCGCTGAGAAGATGCTCTGTAAAGACAAAGGTGTTGTCCAGGACTACGGTGCCCCTGGAGTGATGAGCAGGACACATTAGGGTGTCCCAGTGGACATCGTGGACATCAGCAGCACATAAGTCTGAGTTACTTAGAGGAGTCACTGATTTCTGGGCCCACCCTGCCCCCTCAGTGTAACACTGCTCTGACTCCATGTGCTATATGTGATTAGATCCTCAGTGCTCTGCTAATCAGAGGGAGCAGCGTCACCTGCGTTGATCGTAATTAGCTGCATGAGTTTCACCTGTGACTCTGCCTATATACCTGCCTCTCACACCCAGTCTCCGCCAGACTCTTGAAAGTCATCGTGTGAGTAAACCGTCCAGCGCTCCCTGAAGGCATCACGGCCCGTTACGCTGAAATGTGCTGACGAGAAGTTTCCCAGGTGGAGTTGTAGCTTGTTATGCTAATTTTCCCCATTCAACCTCCCAGGCAGGTCCCATTATTCAGCTGGTTGTGGACGCAGCTGTATAACTGAATAAGTTGCCTTACCAGATTAAATGTTTCTAGTGTTGGATTGTGTGAAATAAAATTCTAAATCAATGCGCAGAGTCCAGTGCAATTTATAGTCTGAAGTAACTTATATATGTTATTTCCTGTTTATAAAGCATTTTTGACTGATGACACTTATATTCAGGGATAACATGTAAATCACTTGTTTGATTTGCACCTTAAGGAAGTTCACAACCTATCCAGCAGCTAACGATCCCTCCCACAAACTGCAATCTGCTAGAACACTAGATCCAGTGTCCACAGAGACCAGGACTGAGAAGGAGCTGAAGACAGAACACTTTCACGTTTTAATGGACATTTGTCCAGTTTAAACATTCTTACTTTGTAGAAAATAAATGAAAGACAGAGGGGGGAGGACTAACCCAACATCCTTCAACATCATATAAAAACTGGAATGGCTGGATGTTCCAATTAAACTGGGTTTAGAATAGATAACTTCAAGTGTCTGCGATCACCTTCCTGAAGGCTTTTACGTTAACAGCAGTGAACATTTGCACACAGTAAAAACTTCTAATCTGTGCCAGCAAACCAACCAATTTAAATGAACTCTACCAATTCTGCAAAGAAGACGGATTAACTGCCAGCCTACGATCACACAATACCCTTGATGATCCCAACCTAAAGTGGCTGAGGGGGACCAACGTGAAGCCCAACTAAGCATGCTGATGTTATCCACAGAGCAATAACTGAGAAGAGGGTTAAGGACCCTGAAGGTTAGTTCAAGAACCTCACCAAGCTCTCCATCACCAAGCAACGTCCTGCTGTCAGTCAGTGGAGCCCCGGCCTCCTCCTGGCGCAGTGCACGGGCTGCAGACACCTGCAGGGACTGCCTCCTCCACACCTCTGCTCCTTTGGGCCGCCCTTCCTCGTCCCCGCCTTCAGCCCTGGAGCCTTACGGAGACAGAGACAACAGCTATGTGAGGGACTGACTGCATAGGTGCTGCTATGTTCCTCTCTACTCGCTCAGGTAATCTGCAGCAACATTTGCTCCTTCCTTCCTGCTTCATCGTCATGTTTATTCATCCAGTAGCTCACAGCATTCTTTACACAGGGTTGAATTCCACTTTAGGGAAACCAGGCTGCTTTAAATCATTTGCCTGATGAATCCTAGTTTGCTCTTGTTACCAATAAAGCTTCATCATCCACCAGAGTTAGTGATGTAGTTCCCCATGGCTGAGTGCTTGGGCCGGTCATCTCCCTACCCTGGGATGATCCCATTATCCTGGGATGATCCGGGACCATGACGAGTCTGCATATACACAGGAGACGCATCTGCTGGTCCGCTGGTCAGAACCATCCACAGCTTTACCTGCTCAGGACTGTGGAGATGACGGTGGACTTCTGGAGAACACTCCCTCTGCTTACCATGCTCAGCAACACCGCCATGCTGGACGTTCCCAGCAGAGACTATACTGCCTGTGGCAACTGATGAAGTCCGACCTTCCACAACACCCGCTGGTCATCTTCCACACTGCCACCATTCAGTCTGTCTGGTGTTTGTTTAGACTTCTACCCTCTGGTCGGTGCTACAGGGCGCTGTTTTCTAAGACCATCCACCACAGACACAGTTTCTTCTCTGATTAACACGATGAACACCTTTAGAGTAGTCAGAACGACCGCTGTGGAACAAAATAAGTAGGCTGCACTTCCTCCTGTCTGTATGCTGTGAACCAAATTCTGTGACGGTGCACAAAGCCGATTCTGATTTCATATACAGGTGAAAGTGTATTTTAAACTGGAGGAGGGACTGCTGAACAGCTAATGACTGGCTGGGCTTCCTTAAACATCATTTAAATACATCACGTCTTAAAACTATCCAAGGCATGGGGTGTGTGTTGAAGGTGACCACTGCTGTTCCCACTGATGATGATGATGAAGACACCGTTTCCTTTTAAGTCGACTTACAGGCTGTCCACAGGTTGCAGCATCCTGTGAAACCACCTACCAGCTTCAGAACTGCCCGCTCCTCCCACGGCGCTGCTGCTGCTGCTGCAGCTCGGAGCGCATGCACCAACCGGCCCGTTTGCCTCGCTGCTCGATGACTCCGCCCCTTCCTCCTCCGCTTTTGGAGCAAGTTCTTTTCTTGTTTCGACCTCCTGGTGGCAGAGAAGGAGATGACGCAGCAGAACTGTTTAGACGCCCCTGTAAGATGCGAGCTGTTGACTGTGGAGTCAAAAGAAGCCACTCTGCTTACTTGAATAGGTGAAAGAGGACCAAGCGAGGGGCTACAGGTCCCCATCCTGCTGCTCTGCTCCTGACAGGAACATTCAGGGACTGAATCCCCCTGTGGGTCGGCTGCAGCAGCCTCACCGGCAGGCTTTTGGGATGAGGTTCCTCCAGCTGTGGAGGGTTCTCCAGTCACCGCCCCAGTAGCCCCTTCAACCCCAGCTACAGATGCTCCACTTGGAGCAGAGTCTTCATTTTCCCCTCCATCAGCTGCTCCTTCATTTCCTGCCTCTGGAGGCCCACCCTGAGGCTGAGCAGCAGCGGAGGCACCTTCTCCTGCGCCAGCGTCTTCCTTTAATCCCTCGCTCTGCAGTGCAGCTGGCCTGCTCACAGAGTCCGAGCTAGGCTCTGTCCTGGTCTCCTGCGACGGCTCCCTGTGCTGCCCCCCCGGGTCCTCGTCCTCATCCGAGTCAATGTGCAGCATGGCGTTGAGCCGCGTGTCAGTGGGAAAGCTGGAGCGCAGCTTCGGCAGGGGCCCCACCGAAGGTCGGTCCCCGGGACCTGTGGGGCCCTCGAGGGCATCAAGGTAGTCGTTGAGGGACACCTGTCGATGGGCGTGGAGCCCCGGAGCCGCAGGGGGCGGGTCGCCCCCACCCGCGTGTCCAGGCTCCTGCCACACGCTGTCGTCGCCGTAGCAACAAACGCCGTTCACCAACAAGGGGCCGTCGTCAGAACCCGTGGGGGAGGGTCCAGCTGTGACGCGGGACGATGAGGAGGCCTGAGGGAGGTCTTCATCATCAGACGGGCTGCCGGGGTCTCCTCCGCTGCCCAGGATGGTCCCAACAGCATCTGGGGAGGCTTCTGAGGAGCAGAGGAGGGGGGGGGGGTAGTGTGGGCTGGGTTTCATCATTTTAAAACACAGTTCACCACAATGGAAACTTTTCATTGCGACGGGCTTCAACGCTGCCTGACAGCCACCTCTGACGTGCGGACAGACAAACACACCTTCGTGTCCGGAGGAAGTGATGTCCACGCTGAACTGAAGCTGGCCACTGACGTGGTCCGTGGGGAGGCGGCGACACAGGCTGTGGCTCACCTGATGATCCCTATCGGTACACACACACACACACACACAACTTTATACTGAGCTGGAATAAAATCTTAGTCACAGAAGATGTCAGAGCCTGAAGCTGCTGACTGAAACCTTGTTTGGTTCTGCGTGAGCATCAAATAAGTTCCTTAAAGGTAACGGTGCTTCTGTGCTAATTCAGTTCCTGTCTGCAGGCCTCGATTAAACTGCTTTCAGCCGTTGGTATCTTATCTAGTTGTGTCGTTAGAACCTTCTCTTAAACAGCAGGGTATTTAAAGGTTTGATAATGTTTTAGTGTATTTTTAAATGCAAACCTATTAATCAAATTTCATGGTTTCAGGAAGTGTCTTTTGTTCTGTCTTAATGCAGCTGTGGTTAAAGCAACACCCAGCGGATCCATCAAGACACCAGTCCGGTTCTGGATTCCAAAGAGAGGAACCATAAGCATCTAACACCTGTGGTGCATGAAAACAGCTGGCGTCGCCCCGGAGAGTCGACCTCTGGGCCACTGTGCTGGGATTCCCCCATCCAGTGAGCAAGGCACCGGGTCGTTCAGAACGGCACATCCAGGGGCCCGATTCACTCCGAGTTGATGCAAAAAGACCCAGGCCAAAAACAAGGCGTGCCTTATCAGTTTATTGAGGACTGCTTTCTTTTGTTGTCTGAACCTGCTGGACCCGAAAGACCTTCCTCCTTTTAAATTCTGACTTTTGTATCTTTTCAAAGCCTTTCGGGAGTTTAGAAGCCTAAATTATGCAGAGGATGACTCAGATCAAATGTTAAAGTTGGACCTCCAACCAGCTAATAATCAATATTTCATTCATCAAGTTATGGCTGTATTATTACAGAGTTCTGCTAAACAAGTAAAGCACTAAAAAGACTCTAAACATCCAGCGGGAACAGGACTGATGAAGGAAGGCTTTCCTCCCTGGCAGTGAGCTCCACTGAGACTGAGAGACTTTTAAAAATGAAGAAGATAAAGAGAACTTTTACCGGAAAATGATGATATTTTTTGTGCAGAAAGAGCTGCGCATGGACTTAATTTATAAGTAGAGGTAAGACAGCAATAATTATTCATGTTTTGTTTTTGTGATGAAATGTGCGTAATGTGGGCTATAGTTTTAAAATGTGTTACAAATGCAGAAATCCATCATAACTCATAAACTGTTACCAATCAAATGACAAATAATTTAGTTTTATTTTTTTTTCATCAAAGAATCAATATTTTTCCATGTATCTTGGTGAATTGATTTGGCTCAATCAGTCTCCTTCAGCACTTTGCAGTGAGTCTACTCTGTAGAGTGTATATATTTGACTCTGATGACGTCAGTGCCTCACCAGCTATGAACCCTACCCAGACACTCAGTCTCAGTCACTATCCACTTTCTTCCTGGGTCTGCTCTGGAGGACAGGGCCCACGCTGGCTTAGACAGGCCAGCCAGCCATGCCCTCCAAGCCACATGGGACTCGGACTCAGACGCCCACTCCTTCCTGGAACTCTCGAGGAGAGAGTCCGCCCTGCACCAGCCACCATGCGGGCCTCATGGGGCCCAAAAGACCCACAAGCTGAGTAAAAATGTTCCTCTCTGAAACTCAGTTCCTGCTGTTTTGTTGGGACAGCAATGAGGAGAAACTCGTCGTCTGCGGAGCGCAGGACTCGATTGAGTTCGGAGATTCACCGACCCAATCGAAGCTAAATTGCACTCTGACTTCTGCACAACCAGCCGCGAAGTAAAGAATGCAGCTTTGTTTGTTTTTGTCAGCTGTTGCAGGAAAGCGGACGTGACACGGTGGATCGGTGGCCTTCCCTCACCAGACAAGCTGAGAGCTCAGAAACTGTATGCAGGACATCGGGCAGGCTTATCGCGACGGTGTTGTGGCTGGCCTCATGTCTGCTGCTGCTAAGCAGCTAGCCCGCTGCCCAAAGAACCAACGTCTCCCCTGCTTTCCACTGCTCTTCCTTGGTTGGCCAAAGTGAACCGAACTCACACCGAGGCACCGACAGGTTTGGCAGAGGATGAGCAGGGAGAGTTACATGATCTGTTTGGAAAGCTTGTGTAATGCCTACATTGTGTATTTAAACACAGGGAGCTAACCAACATAGCTTCCATTAGCATTTTGATACCATGTCATTTTTATGGTTATAACAAAGGTTATCTCCACAAGGGCTTCATACATTGATAGGATATTAATGTTTATGTTATCCGGCCCACTCGTTATGGCTAAAAATAAAGCTGAAGTCTTTAAAGATAGCGCTGAAGGTCTGCTAGCCAAACAGCTATTAGCTTCCGGTTCCCGGATAGGCACAAAAAAAAAGCTAATTTCAAGCATAAGGCTTGTTCGTTTCGCTCCGCCATCGCTCCATAGTGCTATGAGCGTTATTACCGCATTAGTATGGAATATTAATGTCGATTTAAAGCCATTTTGTTTAACTTTAGGATTAGCCGATTTTAGCGACCAATCGCTACAGTGACCCCTAGCCTGCTGGAGGTATAATTGCATTAATAAAATCGTCCCTAAAGTTAATGATTTTACTGAGCAAATCACTCTTTAAAATGTTATTTCCTCAAATAATGTCTTGTGTAACTCAGCATTTGCATTGAGAATGGATTGAAACACATACCAAATGTTGTTCTAAATTAGTTAAGCTAATTTAACTCCATTCCATGATCTTTAAGTCAGATCTGCAGTGAACAAGGATTCACTGAGTTATTCTGATCATGATCAACCACTTTTGTTTTGTCTTTTGTTCGGTTTTTGCATGTAAATAGTTCCTTAGCTTAGCTTCTTTTAATCTTAATTTTGCCTAGTAGTTTAGTTAAGCCTAGTAGAGAGGATTTGTAGATATAAATATAATGTTAATTCAGATAAACATCATTAATTAGTGATGTTCTCTGGATGATCATTTTATTTCTGTTATTAAATTCTTGAACTTGAAGAAGTTGCCACTCCTTTATTCTATATGTGTGCAGAGATTGCTGTTAAAAGATCGCTAGTGCTTGAATTCATCCCTTTCAACCATTGTCCTGATATCAGCTTAAGAGCTGATCATCACCAGACAATACTTAACAGACAGAGAGTAATTTATGAAACATTAAATAACTTTAAGCAGTGTATAATTGCACAACAACCTACAACAAATCACTTTCTGAATCGTTTTTCTCATTTAGACCAGATGAACAGGTTTATCACCAGCTTCCTCCTAATTTGTGTTGTACACATAAAACCTAAACCAATTTACAATTTGAAAGTCAAAGGTGCAAAGAGAAATGACTTCATAATTTCCATTTAAATGATTTGGCTGGTACTTCTTCCAACAACAGGGATAAATATCTGCAGACACATTATGTATTCCATGTGGACAACGCTCTTTAAACGTAGAAGTTCTGCAGGACTGTTTCACAGTCTGTGTGTGAGCTCACTCTACTGCTGGCCCCTCAAGGAGTCTCTGCACGGGGAGGATCAGCTGACCCAGAAAGCGCTTGATGATTGGTCGGCTCTTGGCAAACTTATCCTTCACTTCAATCTCCAACACATCAGTCATCAGAGCCACAAAGGTGTACTTCTACAGAAAACAGATACAAAACATGCATCCTATTAAATGACGAATATAAATACGAATATAAAGTATATTCTGAGATTAAAGTCCCTCTGATACTGTTTAAGTGTCTGTGTCTAACAGCAGACTTGCCCCATTCAACATGGTGGATGCTCTGACGCATCCCCAGTATAGGTAGAACCCGCCCAACGAGGCGTCTACGTATATAATGTTTATGGTCCAGGGCATAAAATCTGATTTTACAAAGGCCATCACCACTTTCATTCAGCAGAGGGCGCTCAAGGACATGTTATTGCTTTCCTTTAAGTGGCGTAACAGAAAAATCAGCTGATATTGAGATACTATGTAAAGCCTTCTACACCAAGGCCATGCAAGAATGGCTTCCAGTGACGGGAGGAGCATCAAGACTCACTTAGCACTTTTGAAAAACACCACCAGGTGGTATTGAGGTGTGTCAGAGCAGATGTGCGCTCACCTCCCCGTGCCACACAGGGTTGATGGTGTTGGCTATAATGGTGGAGCGCCTCTCTTGGCCGTGGTGAGTGAATTTGGGGAGGCCGCTCCTCTTCCCCGGCTGGATGGACATCTTCAGGTACGGGTCCGGGTTGAAAAAACATCCCCTTCTTCAACCCAGACGCCCGGATATCTTGAACAGGAACAATTATAAGCATCATTGTTGTCAACATCCACAACAGTTCGGTGGGGGTGCTCCTCTTACCCGACAGGGTGAAGCTGACGAGTTTTTCGGCAATGCTCCACTTCCTGACTGGTCCTCCACTTGCCCTTCACTCCTCACCTGATGTAGATGAAGCAGCAAACACGTGGTAAATAGAGATTTCAGTCACTGCTCACTTCACCTCCTCAAACAAAACTAAAATCATGGAGCGTTCCTTTAGCAATGGAGAAAAGAAATCAGAGCAATGGAACATTCCACCAGCCACTAGGCTTAGAGTTTCATCCCAGAGCTACGTCTCTATGCCATGAGCATTCACCAAGTGATAGAAAAACATAAACGTGATGCTCAATGCTTTTCTACATTTGTCTTCTGGGTGCGTGTTAATGAGATAAACGTCAGTGAGAGCTTTCAAATGTTGCATTTTTGCTAGAAGTGCCTTTGTTCACTCAAAAGTCACAAAAGACATATAGTGTAAATCACGGCAGTGGCTCTAATCAGAATCATGGAAATATGAACCCAGAGAAGTAAAGACATCTGACGGAACGAGAAGCCATGCCTCTGCAAACGACGCTTGCTAAGGTATTATCAGCTCAACAAAGACTCAGCAAACATTGGCAGCAGGTGATCCCTAACAGGCTGACCTCTGCATCATCACAAGAGTCTGGACTCTGTGTGACAACGAACAGAACAACCACAGCCAAGCGGGTTATGGGTGAGAAGGAAGTATTAAGTCACACACTTCCTGGTACTCCCGGGTTCTTCACCGTGATGCAAGGAGGTTGTTGCCCTTAACGCTCCACTTACGCCGTGATAACTATTTGAAACAGATCTTTGTCTCAGCTTGTAAAGAGAACCCAAACAAACTTCCTGCACATGAGAAAGAAATGAAACAATTCATCCGCTTAGCAGAAAAGCATCAAACCAAGCAGGTTCTCTGTGATTTCCCCTTAAACCTGACAGCTGGTGTTGCCCACCCTGCCATTAATGTTTATGAAAGCCGCCAACGAGTCTTCTGCATCACATGGGAGGAGCTGCCATCCAGGTGTGCATGTAGGATAGTTTTAAAGATGGATTTTGTATCAGTCGCATTTAGGTAAAGACTTTAACTAGGCCGTTTGCAAACCCTCTTTCTGAGACGTTGAAATGCTGTGATCAGTTTACACCAGATTTAAAGAGACACACACCTTCCACAAATCTTATCAGTACGCAGAATATTTTCCTGGCAGCATTGTGGATCATGAACTTCTTGGGCTTGGGGGGACATCTGACGATCTTTTTGGCTTTCGGACCCTCCTGTGATTGAAATTTTCTTTCAGATTGTTGAATGATGATCTTTGACTGAGACAAGGAAGCAAAGCTCTCGAGGTTCCTTTGTGACTTTTAATGAATGAGCCTTTAATGAGCTCTCATCATCATGAGTAAGTTAGGTTAATCCATGTTTTCTGTTTCTGGATAATGGTTCTCACTGTGTTTGTCTAGAGTGCTAAAGCCTTCAAAATGGACTTGTAAGCCTTTCCAGACACTGAAATATCTATGACTTTGTTACTTGTTGTTCAGGGCGTGATCTTTCAGACTTCTTGATGTTGTTAGATTCTATTTAAGTGGTTTCTTGTTTCTATGGGTCAGGCCTGGGCATGGCTCGTTAAATTGAATCAGAAATTTGATTAGTTACAGTTAATTCATGATTTGATGAGGGCGGCAAACACATTTCCAGATACATCTGAGACAGTTTAAAGCTTAGATGACAGAAGAGGATTCTGGCAAGCTAACCCCATGAAGTCATAGCAAGCGCTGAGAGATATGGTGCTAAGAAAAGAAGACGGTATCTGGTTTCCAGAGGCAACCGTTGCTGCTGCCAAAGATAATCTTTCATTCTGTCAATTCAGCAGACCAGCCTGGAAGTAATAGGAGGAGCAGCCGGGTCCACTCAGATGTCCAACCCCCAACCCACTGGTATAGATAACTTTTTCTAGGCCAGTTTTTAGCCTGCTGAGGTTAGCCAGCAGCAGATCCAAATCTCTGCGATTCCTTATTAATGGTAATCATGTTAAAAATCTGTCAAGTGTTCCAGTAGGTGTCAACAGGCCTTTGATCAAGACCTAACTTCAAAACACAATCATTCAGAACATTGAATGGGGGGGGGGGGGGGGTCCTGTTATGGTCCTGCTTTATGACAGCAGGAAATAATACAGCCACTGATGTGTTTTCACTACTGGGGGAGGGTCTTCAGCCAGTTATTTTACTCTATAGTGAGTCGACATATGTGTGACATTTCAATAATTCCCCTTGTACATTGATAAGGTGCCAGAGAAAGTGCCTGACTGGACAGTTTTCTTTCAGCAGTATGGAGGAAAGGTACCACAGGTTCCCTTCCCCACCTGTTGCTG